>NW_026608568.1:0-62619 GCF_029499605.1 Hyla sarda | reverse complement strand
ACATCAGTCTGTGCACATTGTAAAATATAATACAGGAATAGTAAACATTGTGCAAATATACTACAGTAATTGTGCACATTGTATAAATATACAACAGTCTGTGCACATTGTAAAAATATTTTTCACTAATTGAGCACACTGTAAAAATATACTACAGTAATAGTGCACATTATTTAAATATACTACAGTAATTGTGCACATTGTAAAAATATGTACACTAATAGTGCACATTGTATAAATATACTACATTAATTGTGCACATTGTGTAAATATACTACAGTAACTGCACATTGTATAAATATAGTACAGTAATAGTGCACATTATAGAAATATACTACAGTAATAGTGCACATTTTATAAATATACAACAGTCTATGCACATTGTAAAAATGTGTTATAATAATTGTGCACATTTAATATATATACTACAGTAATAGTGCACATTGTGTAAATATACTATAGTAATAGTGCACATTGTATAAATATACAACAGTCTATGCACATTGTCAAAATATTTTCACTAATTGTGCATATTGTATAAATAAACTACAGTAACTGCGCACATTGTAAAAATATACTACAGTAATAGTGCACATTGTTTAAATATACTACAGTAATTGTGCACATTGTGTACATACACTTCAGTAATTGTGCACATTGTGTAAATATACAACAGTCTATGCACATTGTCAAAATAGTTTATGCTAATTGTGCACATTTAATAAATATACTACAGTAATAGTGCACATTGTGTAAATATACTACAGTAATAGTGCACATTGTATAAATATACAATAGTCTATGCACATTGTCAAAATATTTTTCACTAATTGTGCATATTGTATAAATATACTACAGTAACTGCACACATTGTAAAAATATACTACAGTAATAGTGCACATTGTATACATATACTACAGTAATAGTGCACATTGTGTAAATATACTATATTAATTGTGCACATTGTATAAATATACAAAAGTCTGTGCACATTGTTAAAATATATTACATTAATTGTGCACATTGTATAAATATACAACAGTCTGTGCACATTGTAAAAATATTTTTCACTAATTGTGCACACTGTAAAAATATACTACAGTAATAGTGCATATTGTGTAAATATACTATATTAATTGTGCACATTGTATAAATATACAAAAGTCTGTGCACATTGTTAAAATATATTACACTAATTGTGCACATTGTATAAATATACATCAGTCTGTGCACATTGTAAAATATAATACAGGAATAGTGCACATTGTGCAAATATACTACAGTAATTGTGCACATTGTATAAATATACAACAGTCTGTGCACATTGTAAAAATATTTTTCACTAATTGTGCACACTGTAAAAATATACTACAGTAATAGTGCACATTGTTTAAATATACTACAGTTATTGTGCACATTGTAAAAATATGTACACTAATAGTGCACATTGTATAAATATACTACATTAATTGTGCACATTGTGTAAATATACTACAGTAACTGCACATTGTTTAAATATAGTACAGTAATAGTGCACATCCTGTAAATATACTACAGAAACTGTGCACATTGTGCAAATAGAGTACAGTAATAGTGCACATTGTGTAAATATACTACAGTAATAGTGCACATTGTATAAATATGCAACAGTCTATGCACATTGTCAAACTATTTTTCTCTAATTGTCCATATTGTATAAATATACTACAGTAACTGCGCACATTGTAAAAATATACTACAGTAATAGTGCACATTGTATAAATATACTACAGTAATAGTGCACATTGTGTAAATATACTATATTAATTGTGCACATTGTATAAATATACAAAAGTCTGTGCACATTGTTAAAATATATTATACTAATTGTGCACATTGTATAAATATACTACAGTAATAGTGCACATTGTGAAAGTATACTATTTTAATTGTGCACATTGTATAAATAAACAAAAGTCTGTGCACATTGTTAAAATATTTTTCACTAATTGTGCATATTGTATAAATATACTACAGTAACTGCGCACATTTTAAAAATATACTACAGTAATAGTGCACATTGTATAAATATACTACAGTAATAGTGCACATTGTGTAAATATACTATATTAATTGTGCACATTGTATAAATATACAAAAGTCTGTGCACATTGTTAAAATATATTACATTAATTGTGCACATTGTATAAATATACAACAGTCTGTGCACATTGTAAAAATATTTTTCACTAATTGTGAACACTGTAAAAATATACTACAGTAATAGTGCATATTGTGTAAATATACTATATTAATTGTGCACATTGTATAAATATACAAAAGTCTGTGCACATTGTTAAAATATATTACATTAATTTTGCACATTGTATAAATATACAACAGTCTGTGCACATTGTAAAAATATTTTTCACTAATTGTGAACATTGTATAAATATACATCAGTTTGTGCACATTGTAAAATATAATACAGGAATAGTAAACATTGTGCAAATATACTACAGTAATTGTGCACATTGTATAAATATACAACAGTCTGTGCACATTGTAAAAATATTTTTCACTAATTGAGCACACTGTAAAAATATACTACAGTAATAGTGCACATTATTTAAATATACTACAGTAATTGTGCACATTGTAAAAATATGTACACTAATAGTGCACATTGTATAAATATACTACATTAATTGTGCACATTGTGTAAATATACTACAGTAACTGCACATTGTATAAATATAGTACAGTAATAGTGCACATTATAGAAATATACTACAGTAATAGTGCACATTTTATAAATATACAACAGTCTATGCACATTGTAAAAATGTGTTATACTAATTGTGCATATTTAATATATATACTACAGTAATAGTGCACATTGTGTAAATATACTACAGTAATAGTGCACATTGTATAAATATACAACATTCTATGCACATTGTCAAAATATTTTCACTAATTGTGCATATTGTATAAATAAACTACAGTAACTGCGCACATTGTAAAAATATACTACAGTAATAGTGCACATTGTTTAAATATACTACAGTAATTGTGCACATTGTGTACATACACTTCAGTAATTGTGCACATTGTGTAAATATACAACAGTCTATGCACATTGTCAAAATAGTTTATGCTAATTGTGCACATTGAATAAATATACTACAGTAATAGTGCACATTGTGTAAATATATTACAGTAATAGTGCACATTGTATAAATATACAATAGTCTATGCACATTGTCAAAATATTTTTCACTAATTGTGCATATTGTATAAATATACTACAGTAACTGCGCACATTGTAAAAATATACTACAGTAATGGTGCACATTGTATAAATATACTACAGTAATAGTGCACATTGTGTAAATATACTATATTAATTGTGCACATTGTATAAATATACAAAAGTCTGTGCACATTGTTAAAATATATTACATTAATTGTGCACATTGTATAAATATACAACAGTCTGTGCAAATTGTAAAAATATTTTTCACTAATTGTGCACACTGTAAAAATATACTACAGTAATAGTGCACATTGTGTAAATATACTATATTAATTGTGCACATTGTATAAATATACAAAAGTCTGTGCACATTGTTAAAATATATTACACTAATTGTGAACATTGTATAAATATACATCAGTTTGTGCACATTGTAAAATATAATACAGGAATAGTAAACATTGTGCAAATATACTACAGTAATTGTGCACATTGTATAAATATACAACAGTCTGTGCACATTGTAAAAATATTTTTCACTAATTGAGCACACTGTAAAAATATACTACAGTAATAGTGCACATTGTTTAAATATACTACAGTAATTGTGCACATTGTAAAAATATGTACACTAATAGTGCACATTGTATAAATATACTACATTAATTGTGCACATTGTGTAAATATACTACAGTAACTGCACATTGTATAAATATAGTACAGTAATAGTGCACATTATAGAAATATACTACAGTAATAGTGCACATTTTATAAATATACAACAGTCTATGCACATTGTAAAAATGTGTTATACTAATTGTGCATATTTAATATATATACTACAGTAATAGTGCACATTGTGTAAATATACTACAGTAATAGTGCACATTGTATAAATATACAACATTCTATGCACATTGTCAAAATATTTTCACTAATTGTGCATATTGTATAAATAAACTACAGTAACTGCGCACATTGTAAAAATATACTACAGTAATAGTGCACATTGTTTAAATATACTACAGTAATTGTGCACATTGTGTACATACACTTCAGTAATTGTGCACATTGTGTAAATATACAACAGTCTATGCACATTGCCAAAATAGTTTATGCTAATTGTGCACATTGAATAAATATACTACAGTAATAGTGCACATTGTGTAAATATATTACAGTAATAGTGCACATTGTATAAATATACAATAGTCTATGCACATTGTCAAAATATTTTTCACTAATTGTGCATATTGTATAAATATACTACAGTAACTGCGCACATTGTAAAAATATACTACAGTAATGGTGCACATTGTATAAATATACTACAGTAATAGTGCACATTGTGTAAATATACTATATTAATTGTGCACATTGTATAAATATACAAAAGTCTGTGCACATTGTTAAAATATATTACATTAATTGTGCACATTGTATAAATATACAACAGTCTGTGCAAATTGTAAAAATATTTTTCACTAATTGTGCACACTGTAAAAATATACTACAGTAATAGTGCACATTGTGTAAATATACTATATTAATTGTGCACATTGTATAAATATACAAAAGTCTGTGCACATTGTTAAAATATATTACACTAATTGTGCACATTGCATAAATATACAACAGTCTGTGCACATTGTAAAATATAATACAGGAATAGTGCACACTGTGCAAATATACTACAGTAATTGTGCACATTGTATAAATATACAACAGTCTGTGCACATTGTAAAAATATTTTTCACTAATTGAGCACACTGTAAAAATATACTACAGTAATAGTGCACATTGTGTAAATATACTACAGTAATAGTGCACATTGTATAAATATACAACAGTCTATGCATATTGTCAAACTATTTTTCTCTAATTGTGCATATTGTATGAATATACTACAGTAATTGCGCACATTGTAAAAATATACTATATTAATTGTGCACATTGTATAAATATACAACAGTCTGTGCACGTTGTAAAAATATTTTTCACTAATTGTGCACACTGTAAAAATATACTACAGTAATAGTGCACATTGTTTAAATATATTACAGTTATTGTGCACATTGTAAAAATATGTACACTAATAGTGCACATTGTATAAATATACTACATTAATTGTGCACATTGTGTAAATATACTACAGTAACTGCACATTGTTTAAATATAGTACAGTAATAGTGCACATCCTGTAAATGTACTACAGAAACTGTGCACATTGTGCAAATAGAGTACAGTAATAGTGCACATTGTGTAAATATACTACAGTTATAGTGCACATTGTATAAATATACAACAGTCTATGCACATTGTCAAACTATTTTTCTCTAATTGTCCATATTGTATAAATATACTACAGTAACTGCGCACATTGTAAAAATATACTACAGTAATAGTGCACATTGTATAAATATACTACAGTAATAGTGCACATTGTGTAAATATACTATATTATTTGTGCACATTGTATAAATATACAAAAGTCTGTGCACATTGTTAAAATATATTACACTAATTGTGCACATTGTATAAATATACTACAGTAATAGTGCACATTGTGAAAGTATACTATTTTAATTGTGCACATTGTATAAATAAACAAAAGTCTGTGCACAATGTTAAAATATTTTTCACTAATTGTGCATATTGTATAAATATACTACAGTAACTGCGCACATTGTAAAAATATACTACAGTAATAGTGCACATTGTATAAATATACTACAGTAATAGTGCACATTGTGTAAATATACTATATTAATTGTGCACATTGTATAAATATACAAAAGTCTGTGCACATTGTTAAAATATATTACATTAATTGTGCACATTGTATAAATATACAACAGTCTGTGCACATTGTAAAAAATATATTACACTAATTGTGCACATTGCAAAAATATACAACAATCTGTGCACATTGTAAAAATATAATACAGGAATAGTGCACATTGTGTAAATATACTATAGTAATTGTGCACATTGTATAATTATACAACAGTCTGTGCACATTGTGTAAATATATTACTGCAATAGTGCACCTTGTATAAATATACTACAGTAATAGTGCACATTTTATAAATATACAACAGTCTATGTACATTGTAAAAATATGTTATACTAATTGTGCACATTTAATAAATATACTACAGTAATAGTGCACATTGTGTAAATATACTACAGTAACTGCACATTGTGTAAATATAGTACAGTAATAGTGCACATCCTGTAAATATACTACAGCAACTGTGCACATTGTGCAAATATAGTACAGTAATTGTGCACATTGTAAAATTATACAACAGTCTGTGCACATTGTGTAAATATATTACTGCAATAGTGCACCTTGTATAAATTAATTACAGTAATAGTGCACATTTTATAAATATACAACAGTCTATGCACATTGTAAAAATATGTTATACTAATTGTGCACATTTAATAAATATACTACAGTAATAGTGCACATTATATAAATATACTACAGTAATAGTGCACATTGTGTAAATATACAACAGTCTATGCACATTGTCAAAATATTTTATACTAATTGTGCACATTTAATAAATATACTACAGTAATAGTGCACATTGTGTAAATATACTATAGTAATAGTGCACATTGTATAAATATACAACAGTCTATGCACATTGTCAAAATATTTTTCACTAATTGTGCATATTGTATAAATATACTACAGTAACTGCGCACATTGTAAAAATATACTACAGTAATAGTGCACATTGTATAAATATATTACAGTAATAGTGCGCATTGTATAAATATACAACAGTCTGTGCACATTGTAAAAATATACTACAGGAATAGTGCACATTGTGAAAATATACTATATTATTTGTGCACATTGTATAAATATACAAAAGTCTTTGCACATTGTTATAATATAATACAGGAATAGTGCACATTGTGTAAATATACTATAGTAATTGTGCACATTGTATAAATATACAACAGTCTGTGCACATTGTAAAAATATATTACAGTAATAGTGCACATTGTGTACATATACTACAGTAATTGTGCACATTGTGTAAATATACAACAGTCTATGCACATTGTCAAAATATTTTATACTAATTGTGCACATTTAATAAATATACTACAGTAATAGTGCACATTGTGTAAATATACTATATTAATTGTGCACATTGTATAAATATACAAAAGTCTGCACATTGTTAAAATATATTACACTAATTGTGCACATTGTATAAATATACAAAAGTCTGTGCACATTGTTAAAATATATTACATTAATTGTGCACATTGTATAAATATACAACAGTCTGTGCACATTGTAAAAATATTTTTCACTAATTGTGCACACTGTAAAAATATACTACAGTAATAGTGCATATGGTGTAAATATACTATATTAATTGTGCACATTGTATAAATATACAAAAGTCTGTGCACATTGTTAAAATATATTACACTAATTGTGCACATTGTATAAATATACATCAGTCTGTGCACATTGTAAAATATAATACAGGAATAGTGCACATTGTGCAAATATACTACAGTAATTGTGCACATTGTATAAATATACAACAGTCTGTTCACATTGTAAAAATATTTTTCACTAATTGAGCACACTGTAAAAATATACTACAGTAATAGTGCACATTGTTTAAATATACTACAGTAATTGTGCACATTGTAAAAATATGTACACTAATAGTGCACATTGTATAAATATACTACATTAATTGTGCACATTGTGTAAATATACTACAGTAACTGCACATTGTATAAATATAGTACAGTAATAGTGCACATTATAGAAATATACTACAGTAATAGTGCACATTTTATAAATATACAACAGTCTATGCACATTGTAAAAATGTGTTATAATAATTGTGCACATTTAATATATATACTACAGTAATAGTGCACATTGTGTAAATATACTACAGTAATAGTGCACATTGTATAAATATACAACAGTCTATGCACATTGTCAAAATATTTTCACTAATTGTGCATATTGTATAAATAAACTACAGTAACTGCGCACATTGTAAAAATATACTACAGTAATAGTGCACATTGTTTAAATATACTACAGTAATTGTGCACATTGTGTACATACACTTCAGTAATTGTGCACATTGTGTAAATATACAACAGTCTATGCACATTGTCAAAATAGTTTATGCTAATTGTGCACATTTAATAAATATACTACAGTAATAGTGCACATTGTGTAAATATACTACAGTAATAGTGCACATTGTATAAATATACAATAGTCTATGCACATTGTCAAAATATTTTTCACTAATTGTGCATATTGTATAAATATACTACAGTAACTGCACACATTGTAAAAATATACTACAGTAATAGTGCACATTGTATACATATACTACAGTAATAGTGCACATTGTGTAAATATACTATATTAATTGTGCACATTGTATAAATATACAAAAGTCTGTGCACATTGTTAAAATATATTACATTAATTGTGCACATTGTATAAATATACAACAGTCTGTGCACATTGTAAAAATATTTTTCACTAATTGTGCACACTGTAAAAATATACTACAGTAATAGTGCATATTGTGTAAATATACTATATTAATTGTGCACATTGTATAAATATACAAAAGTCTGTGCACATTGTTAAAATATATTACACTAATTGTGCACATTGTATAAATATACATCAGTCTGTGCACATTGTAAAATATAATACAGGAATAGTAAACATTGTGCAAATATACTACAGTAATTGTGCACATTGTATAAATATACAACAGTCTGTGCACACTGTAAAAATATACTACAGTAATAGTGCATATTGTGTAAATATACTATATTAATTGTGCACATTGTATAAATATACAAAAGTCTGTGCACATTGTTAAAATATATTACACTAATTGTGCACATTGTATAAATATACATCAGTCTGTGCACATTGTAAAATATAATACAGGAATAGTAAACATTGTGCAAATATACTACAGTAATTGTGCACATTGTATAAATATACAACAGTCTGTGCACATTGTAAAAATATTTTTCACTAATTGAGCACACTGTAAAAATATACTACAGTAATAGTGCACATTGTTTAAATATACTACAGTAATTGTGCACATTGTAAAAATATGTACACTAATAGTGCACATTGTATAAATATACTACATTAATTGTGCACATTGTGTAAATATACTACAGTAACTGCACATTGTATAAATATAGTACAGTAATAGTGCACATTATAGAAATATACTACAGTAATAGTGCACATTTTATAAATTTACAACAGTCTATGCACATTGTAAAAATGTGTTATACTAATTGTGCACATTTAATATATATACTACAGTAATAGTGCACATTGTGTAAATATACTACAGTAATAGTGCACATTGTATAAATATACAACAGTCTATGCACATTGTCAAAATATTTTCACTAATTGTGCATATTGTATAAATAAACTACAGTAACTGCGCACATTGTAAAAATATACTACAGTAATAGTGCACATTGTTTAAATATACTACAGTAATTGTGCACATTGTGTACATACACTTCAGTAATTGTGCACATTGTGTAAATATACAACAGTCTATGCACATTGTCAAAATAGTTTATGCTAATTGTGCACATTTAATAAATATACTACAGTAATAGTGCACATTGTGTAAATATACTACAGTAATAGTGCACATTGTATAAATATACAATAGTCTATGCACATTGTCAAAATATTTTTCACTAATTGTGCATATTGTATAAATATACTACAGTAACTGCACACATTGTAAACATATACTACAGTAATAGTGCACATTGTATACATATACTACAGTAATAGTGCACATTGTGTAAATATACTATATTAATTGTGCACATTGTATAAATATACAAAAGTCTGTGCACATTGTTAAAATATATTACATTAATTGTGCATTGTATAAATATACAACAGTCTGTGCACATTGTAAAAATATTTTTCACTAATTGTGCACACTGTAAAAATATACTACAGTAATAGTGCACATTGTGTAAATATACTATAGTAATTGTGCACATTTTATAAATATACAAAAGTCTGTGCACATTGTTAAAATATATTACACTAATTGTGCACATTGTATAAATATACATCAGTCTGTGCACATTGTAAAATATAATACAGGAATAGTGCACATTGTGCAAATATACTACAGTAATTGTGCACATTGTATAAATATACAACAGTCTGTGCACATTGTAAAAATATTTTTCACTAATTGTGCACACTGTAAAAATATACTACAGTAATAGTGCACATTGTTTAAATATACTACAGTTATTGTGCACATTGTAAAAATATGTACACTAATAGTGCACATTGTATAAATATACTACATTAATTGTGCACATTGTGTAAATATACTACAGTAACTGCACATTGTTTAAATATAGTACAGTAATAGTGCACATCCTGTAAATATACTACAGAAACTGTGCACATTGTGCAAATAGAGTACAGTAATAGTGCACATTGTGTAAATATACTACAGTAATAGTGCACATTGTATAAATATGCAACAGTCTATGCACATTGTCAAACTATTTTTCTCTAATTGTCCATATTGTATAAATATACTACAGTAACTGCGCACATTGTAAAAATATACTACAGTAATAGTGCACATTGTATAAATATACTACAGTAATAGTGCACATTGTGTAAATATACTATATTAATTGTGCACATTGTATAAATATACAAAAGTCTGTGCACATTGTTAAAATATATTATACTAATTGTGCACATTGTATAAATATACTACAGTAATAGTGCACATTGTGAAAGTATACTATTTTAATTGTGCACATTGTATAAATAAACAAAAGTCTGTGCACATTGTTAAAATATTTTTCACTAATTGTGCATATTGTATAAATATACTACAGTAACTGCGCACATTTTAAAAATATACTACAGTAATAGTGCACATTGTATAAATATACTACAGTAATAGTGCACATTGTGTAAATATACTATATTAATTGTGCACATTGTATAAATATACAAAAGTCTGTGCACATTGTTAAAATATATTACATTAATTGTGCACATTGTATAAATATACAACAGTCTGTGCACATTGTAAAAATATTTTTCACTAATTGTGAACACTGTAAAAATATACTACAGTAATAGTGCATATTGTGTAAATATACTATATTAATTGTGCACATTGTATAAATATACAAAAGTCTGTGCACATTGTTAAAATATATTACATTAATTTTGCACATTGTATAAATATACAACAGTCTGTGCACATTGTAAAAATATTTTTCACTAATTGTGCACACTGTAAAAATATACTACAGTAATAGTGCATATTGTGTAAATATACTATATTAATTGTGCACATTGTATAAATATTCAAAAGTCTGTGCACATTGTTAAAATATATTACACTAATTGTGAACATTGTATAAATATACATCAGTTTGTGCACATTGTAAAATATAATACAGGAATAGTAAACATTGTGCAAATATACTACAGTAATTGTGCACATTGTATAAATATACAACAGTCTGTGCACATTGTAAAAATATTTTTCACTAATTGAGCACACTGTAAAAATATACTACAGTAATAGTGCACATTATTTAAATATACTACAGTAATTGTGCACATTGTAAAAATATGTACACTAATAGTGCACATTGTATAAATATACTACATTAATTGTGCACATTGTGTAAATATACTACAGTAACTGCACATTGTATAAATATAGTACAGTAATAGTGCACATTATAGAAATATACTACAGTAATAGTGCACATTTTATAAATATACAACAGTCTATGCACATTGTAAAAATGTGTTATACTAATTGTGCATATTTAATATATATACTACAGTAATAGTGCACATTGTGTAAATATACTACAGTAATAGTGCACATTGTATAAATATACAACATTCTATGCACATTGTCAAAATATTTTCACTAATTGTGCATATTGTATAAATAAACTACAGTAACTGCGCACATTGTAAAAATATACTACAGTAATAGTGCACATTGTTTAAATATACTACAGTAATTGTGCACATTGTGTACATACACTTCAGTAATTGTGCACATTGTGTAAATATACAACAGTCTATGCACATTGTCAAAATAGTTTATGCTAATTGTGCACATTGAATAAATATACTACAGTAATAGTGCACATTGTGTAAATATATTACAGTAATAGTGCACATTGTATAAATATACAATAGTCTATGCACATTGTCAAAATATTTTTCACTAATTGTGCATATTGTATAAATATACTACAGTAACTGCGCACATTGTAAAAATATACTACAGTAATGGTGCACATTGTATAAATATACTACAGTAATAGCGCACATTGTGTAAATATACTATATTAATTGTGCACATTGTATAAATATACAAAAGTCTGTGCACATTGTTAAAATATATTACATTAATTGTGCACATTGTATAAATATACAACAGTCTGTGCAAATTGTAAAAATATTTTTCACTAATTGTGCACACTGTAAAAATATACTACAGTAATAGTGCACATTGTGTAAATATACTATATTAATTGTGCACATTGTATAAATATACAAAAGTCTGTGCACATTGTTAAAATATATTACACTAATTGTGAACATTGTATAAATATACATCAGTTTGTGCACATTGTAAAATATAATACAGGAATAGTAAACATTGTGCAAATATACTACAGTAATTGTGCACATTGTATAAATATACAACAGTCTGTGCACATTGTAAAAATATTTTTCACTAATTGAGCACACTGTAAAAATATACTACAGTAATAGTGCACATTGTTTAAATATACTACAGTAATTGTGCACATTGTAAAAATATGTACACTAATAGTGCACATTGTATAAATATACTACATTAATCGTGCACATTGTGTAAATATACTACAGTAACTGCACATTGTATAAATATAGTACAGTAATAGTGCACATTATAGAAATATACTACAGTAATAGTGCACATTTTATAAATATACAACAGTCTATGCACATTGTAAAAATGTGTTATACTAATTGTGCATATTTAATATATATACTACAGTAATAGTGCACATTGTGTAAATATACTACAGTAATAGTGCACATTGTATAAATATACAACATTCTATGCACATTGTCAAAATATTTTCACTAATTGTGCATATTGTATAAATAAACTACAGTAACTGCGCACATTGTAAAAATATACTACAGTAATAGTGCACATTGTTTAAATATACTACAGTAATTGTGCACATTGTGTACATACACTTCAGTAATTGTGCACATTGTGTAAATATACAACAGTCTATGCACATTGCCAAAATAGTTTATGCTAATTGTGCACATTTAATAAATATACTACAGTAATAGTGCACATTGTGTAAATATATTACAGTAATAGTGCACATTGTATAAATATACAATAGTCTATGCACATTGTCAAAATATTTTTCACTAATTGTGCATATTGTATAAATATACTACAGTAACTGCGCACATTGTAAAAATATACTACAGTAATGGTGCACATTGTATAAATATACTACAGTAATAGTGCACATTGTGTAAATATACTATATTAATTGTGCACATTGTATAAATATACAAAAGTCTGTGCACATTGTTAAAATATATTACATTAATTGTGCACATTGTATAAATATACAACAGTCTGTGCAAATTGTAAAAATATTTTTCACTAATTGTGCACACTGTAAAAATATACTACAGTAATAGTGCACATTGTGTAAATATACTATATTAATTGTGCACATTGTATAAATATACAAAAGTCTGTGCACATTGTTAAAATATATTACACTAATTGTGCACATTGCATAAATATACAACAGTCTGTGCACATTGTAAAATATAATACAGGAATAGTGCACACTGTGCAAATATACTACAGTAATTGTGCACATTGTATAAATATACAACAGTCTGTGCACATTGTAAAAATATTTTTCACTAATTGAGCACACTGTAAAAATATACTACAGTAATAGTGCACATTGTGTAAATATACTACAGTAATAGTGCACATTGTATAAATATACAACAGTCTATGCATATTGTCAAACTATTTTTCTCTAATTGTGCATATTGTATGAATATACTACAGTAATTGCGCACATTGTAAAAATATACTATATTAATTGTGCACATTGTATAAATATACAACAGTCTGTGCACGTTGTAAAAATATTTTTCACTAATTGTGCACACTGTAAAAATATACTACAGTAATAGTGCACATTGTTTAAATATATTACAGTTATTGTGCACATTGTAAAAATATGTACACTAATAGTGCACATTGTATAAATATACTACATTAATTGTGCACATTGTGTAAATATACTACAGTAACTGCACATTGTTTAAATATAGTACAGTAATAGTGCACATCCTGTAAATGTACTACAGAAACTGTGCACATTGTGCAAATAGAGTACAGTAATAGTGCACATTGTGTAAATATACTACAGTTATAGTGCACATTGTATAAATATACAACAGTCTATGCACATTGTCAAACTATTTTTCTCTAATTGTCCATATTGTATAAATATACTACAGTAACTGCGCACATTGTAAAAATATACTACAGTAATAGTGCACATTGTATAAATATACTACAGTAATAGTGCACATTGTGTAAATATACTATATTATTTGTGCACATTGTATAAATATACAAAAGTCTGTGCACATTGTTAAAATATATTACACTAATTGTGCACATTGTATAAATATACTACAGTAATAGTGCACATTGTGAAAGTATACTATTTTAATTGTGCACATTGTATAAATAAACAAAAGTCTGTGCACAATGTTAAAATATTTTTCACTAATTGTGCATATTGTATAAATATACTACAGTAACTGCGCACATTGTAAAAATATACTACAGTAATAGTGCACATTGTATAAATATACTACAGTAATAGTGCACATTGTGTAAATATACTATATTAATTGTGCACATTGTATAAATATACAAAAGTCTGTGCACATTGTTAAAATATATTACATTAATTGTGCACATTGTATAAATATACAACAGTCTGTGCACATTGTAAAAAATATATTACACTAATTGTGCACATTGCAAAAATATACAACAATCTGTGCACATTGTAAAAATATAATACAGGAATAGTGCACATTGTGTAAATATACTATAGTAATTGTGCACATTGTATAATTATACAACAGTCTGTGCACATTGTGTAAATATATTACTGCAATAGTGCACCTTGTATAAATATACTACAGTAATAGTGCACATTTTATAAATATACAACAGTCTATGTACATTGTAAAAATATGTTATACTAATTGTGCACATTTAATAAATATACTACAGTAATAGTGCACATTGTGTAAATATACTACAGTAACTGCACATTGTGTAAATATAGTACAGTAATAGTGCACATCCTGTAAATATACTACAGCAACTGTGCACATTGTGCAAATATAGTACAGTAATTGTGCACATTGTAAAATTATACAACAGTCTGTGCACATTGTGTAAATATATTACTGCAATAGTGCACCTTGTATAAATTAATTACAGTAATAGTGCACATTTTATAAATATACAACAGTCTATGCACATTGTAAAAATATGTTATACTAATTGTGCACATTTAATAAATATACTACAGTAATAGTGCACATTATATAAATATACTACAGTAATAGTGCACATTGTGTAAATATACAACAGTCTATGCACATTGTCAAAATATTTTATACTAATTGTGCACATTTAATAAATATACTACAGTAATAGTGCACATTGTGTAAATATACTATAGTAATAGTGCACATTGTATAAATATACAACAGTCTATGCACATTGTCAAAATATTTTTCACTAATTGTGCATATTGTATAAATATACTACAGTAACTGCGCACATTGTAAAAATATACTACAGTAATAGTGCACATTGTATAAATATATTACAGTAATAGTGCGCATTGTATAAATATACAACAGTCTGTGCACATTGTAAAAATATACTACAGGAATAGTGCACATTGTGAAAATATACTATATTATTTGTGCACATTGTATAAATATACAAAAGTCTTTGCACATTGTTATAATATAATACAGGAATAGTGCACATTGTGTAAATATACTATAGTAATTGTGCACATTGTATAAATATACAACAGTCTGTGCACATTGTAAAAATATATTACAGTAATAGTGCACATTGTGTACATATACTACAGTAATTGTGCACATTGTGTAAATATACAACAGTCTATGCACATTGTCAAAATATTTTATACTAATTGTGCACATTTAATAAATATACTACAGTAATAGTGCACATTGTGTAAATATACTATATTAATTGTGCACATTGTATAAATATACAAAAGTCTGCACATTGTTAAAATATATTACACTAATTGTGCACATTGTATAAATATACAAAAGTCTGTGCACATTGTTAAAATATATTACATTAATTGTGCACATTGTATAAATATACAACAGTCTGTGCACATTGTAAAAATATTTTTCACTAATTGTGCACACTGTAAAAATATACTACAGTAATAGTGCATATGGTGTAAATATACTATATTAATTGTGCACATTGTATAAATATACAAAAGTCTGTGCACATTGTTAAAATATATTACACTAATTGTGCACATTGTATAAATATACATCAGTCTGTGCACATTGTAAAATATAATACAGGAATAGTGCACATTGTGCAAATATACTACAGTAATTGTGCACATTGTATAAATATACAACAGTCTGTTCACATTGTAAAAATATTTTTCACTAATTGAGCACACTGTAAAAATATACTACAGTAGTAGTGCACATTGTTTAAATATACTACAGTAATTGTGCACATTGTAAAAATATGTACACTAATAGTGCACATTGTATAAATATACTACATTAATTGTGCACATTGTGTAAATATACTACAGTAACTGCACATTGTATAAATATAGTACAGTAATAGTGCACATTATAGAAATATACTACAGTAATAGTGCACATTTTATAAATATACAACAGTCTATGCACATTGTAAAAATGTGTTATAATAATTGTGCACATTTAATATATATACTACAGTAATAGTGCACATTGTGTAAATATACTACAGTAATAGTGCACATTGTATAAATATACAACAGTCTATGCACATTGTCAAAATATTTTCACTAATTGTGCATATTGTATAAATAAACTACAGTAACTGCGCACATTGTAAAAATATACTACAGTAATAGTGCACATTGTTTAAATATACTACAGTAATTGTGCACATTGTGTACATACACTTCAGTAATTGTGCACATTGTGTAAATATACAACAGTCTATGCACATTGTCAAAATAGTTTATGCTAATTGTGCACATTTAATAAATATACTACAGTAATAGTGCACATTGTGTAAATATACTACAGTAATAGTGCACATTGTATAAATATACAATAGTCTATGCACATTGTCAAAATATTTTTCACTAATTGTGCATATTGTATAAATATACTACAGTAACTGCACACATTGTAAAAATATACTACAGTAATAGTGCACATTGTATACATATACTACAGTAATAGTGCACATTGTGTAAATATACTATATTAATTGTGCACATTGTATAAATATACAAAAGTCTGTGCACATTGTTAAAATATATTACATTAATTGTGCACATTGTATAAATATACAACAGTCTGTGCACATTGTAAAAATATTTTTCACTAATTGTGCACACTGTAAAAATATACTACAGTAATAGTGCATATTGTGTAAATATACTATATTAATTGTGCACATTGTATAAATATACAAAAGTCTGTGCACATTGTTAAAATATATTACACTAATTGTGCACATTGTATAAATATACATCAGTCTGTGCACATTGTAAAATATAATACAGGAATAGTAAACATTGTGCAAATATACTACAGTAATTGTGCACATTGTATAAATATACAACAGTCTGTGCACACTGTAAAAATATACTACAGTAATAGTGCATATTGTGTAAATATACTATATTAATTGTGCACATTGTATAAATATACAAAAGTCTGTGCACATTGTTAAAATATATTACACTAATTGTGCACATTGTATAAATATACATCAGTCTGTGCACATTGTAAAATATAATACAGGAATAGTAAACATTGTGCAAATATACTACAGTAATTGTGCACATTGTATAAATATACAACAGTCTGTGCACATTGTAAAAATATTTTTCACTAATTGAGCACACTGTAAAAATATACTACAGTAATAGTGCACATTATTTAAATATACTACAGTAATTGTGCACATTGTAAAAATATGTACACTAATAGTGCACATTGTATAAATATACTACATTAATTGTGCACATTGTGTAAATATACTACAGTAACTGCACATTGTATAAATATAGTACAGTAATAGTGCACATTATAGAAATATACTACAGTAATAGTGCACATTTTATAAATATACAACAGTCTATGCACATTGTAAAAATGTGTTATAATAATTGTGCACATTTAATATATATACTACAGTAATAGTGCACATTGTGTAAATATACTATAGTAATAGTGCACATTGTATAAATATACAACAGTCTATGCACATTGTCAAAATATTTTCACTAATTGTGCATATTGTATAAATAAACTACAGTAACTGTGCACATTGTAAAAATATACTACAGTAATAGTGCACATTGTTTAAATATACTACAGTAATTGTGCACATTGTGTACATACACTTCAGTAATTGTGCACATTGTGTAAATATACAACAGTCTATGCACATTGTCAAAATAGTTTATGCTAATTGTGCACATTTAATAAATATACTACAGTAATAGTGCACATTGTGTAAATATACTACAGTAATAGTGCACATTGTATAAATATACAATAGTCTATGCACATTGTCAAAATATTTTTCACTAATTGTGCATATTGTATAAATATACTACAGTAACTGCACACATTGTAAAAATATACTACAGTAATAGTGCACATTGTATACATATACTACAGTAATAGTGCACATTGTGTAAATATACTATATTAATTGTGCACATTGTATAAATATACAAAAGTCTGTGCACATTGTTAAAATATATTACATTAATTGTGCACATTGTATAAATATACAACAGTCTGTGCACATTGTAAAAATATTTTTCACTAATTGTGCACACTGTAAAAATATACTACAGTAATAGTGCATATTGTGTAAATATACTATATTAATTGTGCACATTGTATAAATATACAAAAGTCTGTGCACATTGTTAAAATATATTACACTAATTGTGCACATTGTATAAATATACATCAGTCTGTGCACATTGTAAAATATAATACAGGAATAGTGCACATTGTGCAAATATACTACAGTAATTGTGCACATTGTATAAATATACAACAGTCTGTGCACATTGTAAAAATATTTTTCACTAATTGTGCACACTGTAAAAATATACTACAGTAATAGTGCACATTGTTTAAATATACTACAGTTATTGTGCACATTGTAAAAATATGTACACTAATAGTGCACATTGTATAAATATACTACATTAATTGTGCACATTGTGTAAATATACTACAGTAACTGCACATTGTTTAAATATAGTACAGTAATAGTGCACATCCTGTAAATATACTACAGAAACTGTGCACATTGTGCAAATAGAGTACAGTAATAGTGCACATTGTGTAAATATACTACAGTAATAGTGCACATTGTATAAATATGCAACAGTCTATGCACATTGTCAAACTATTTTTCTCTAATTGTCCATATTGTATAAATATACTACAGTAACTGCGCACATTGTAAAAATATACTACAGTAATAGTGCACATTGTATAAATATACTACAGTAATAGTGCACATTGTGTAAATATACTATATTAATTGTGCACATTGTATAAATATACAAAAGTCTGTGCACATTGTTAAAATATATTATACTAATTGTGCACATTGTATAAATATACTACAGTAATAGTGCACATTGTGAAAGTATACTATTTTAATTGTGCACATTGTATAAATAAACAAAAGTCTGTGCACATTGTTAAAATATTTTTCACTAATTGTGCATATCGTATAAATATACTACAGTAACTGCGCACATTTTAAAAATATACTACAGTAATAGTGCACATTGTATAAATATACTACAGTAATAGTGCACATTGTGTAAATATACTATATTAATTGTGCACATTGTATAAATATACAAAAGTCTGTGCACATTGTTAAAATATATTACATTAATTGTGCACATTGTATAAATATACAACAGTCTGTGCACATTGTAAAAATATTTTTCACTAATTGTGAACACTGTAAAAATATACTACAGTAATAGTGCATATTGTGTAAATATACTATATTAATTGTGCACATTGTATAAATATACAAAAGTCTGTGCACATTGTTAAAATATATTACATTAATTTTGCACATTGTATAAATATACAACAGTCTGTGCACATTGTAAAAATATTTTTCACTAATTGTGCACACTGTAAAAATATACTACAGTAATAGTGCATATTGTGTAAATATACTATATTAATTGTGCACATTGTATAAATATTCAAAAGTCTGAGCACATTGTTAAAATATATTACACTAATTGTGAACATTGTATAAATATACATCAGTTTGTGCACATTGTAAAATATAATACAGGAATAGTAAACATTGTGCAAATATACTACAGTAATTGTGCACATTGTATAAATATACAACAGTCTGTGCACATTGTAAAAATATTTTTCACTAATTGAGCACACTGTAAAAATATACTACAGTAATAGTGCACATTATTTAAATATACTACAGTAATTGTGCACATTGTAAAAATATGTACACTAATAGTGCACATTGTATAAATATACTACATTAATTGTGCACATTGTGTAAATATACTACAGTAACTGCACATTGTATAAATATAGTACAGTAATAGTGCACATTATAGAAATATACTACAGTAATAGTGCACATTTTATAAATATACAACAGTCTATGCACATTGTAAAAATGTGTTATACTAATTGTGCATATTTAATATATATACTACAGTAATAGTGCACATTGTGTAAATATACTACAGTAATAGTGCACATTGTATAAATATACAACATTCTATGCACATTGTCAAAATATTTTCACTAATTGTGCATATTGTATAAATAAACTACAGTAACTGCGCACATTGTAAAAATATACTACAGTAATAGTGCACATTGTTTAAATATACTACAGTAATTGTGCACATTGTGTACATACACTTCAGTAATTGTGCACATTGTGTAAATATACAACAGTCTATGCACATTGTCAAAATAGTTTATGCTAATTGTGCACATTGAATAAATATACTACAGTAATAGTGCACATTGTGTAAATATATTACAGTAATAGTGCACATTGTATAAATATACAATAGTCTATGCACATTGTCAAAATATTTTTCACTAATTGTGCATATTGTATAAATATACTACAGTAACTGCGCACATTGTAAAAATATACTACAGTAATGGTGCACATTGTATAAATATACTACAGTAATAGTGCACATTGTGTAAATATACTATATTAATTGTGCACATTGTATAAATATACAAAAGTCTGTGCACATTGTTAAAATATATTACATTAATTGTGCACATTGTATAAATATACAACAGTCTGTGCAAATTGTAAAAATATTTTTCACTAATTGTGCACACTGTAAAAATATACTACAGTAATAGTGCACATTGTGTAAATATACTATATTAATTGTGCACATTGTATAAATATACAAAAGTCTGTGCACATTGTTAAAATATATTACACTAATTGTGAACATTGTATAAATATACATCAGTTTGTGCACATTGTAAAATATAATACAGGAATAGTAAACATTGTGCAAATATACTACAGTAATTGTGCACATTGTATAAATATACAACAGTCTGTGCACATTGTAAAAATATTTTTCACTAATTGAGCACACTGTAAAAATATACTACAGTAATAGTGCACATTGTTTAAATATACTACAGTAATTGTGCACATTGTAAAAATATGTACACTAATAGTGCACATTGTATAAATATACTACATTAATTGTGCACATTGTGTAAATATACTACAGTAACTGCACATTGTATAAATATAGTACAGTAATAGTGCACATTATAGAAATATACTACAGTAATAGTGCACATTTTATAAATATACAACAGTCTATGCACATTGTAAAAATGTGTTATACTAATTGTGCATATTTAATATATATACTACAGTAATAGTGCACATTGTGTAAATATACTACAGTAATAGTGCACATTGTATAAATATACAACATTCTATGCACATTGTCAAAATATTTTCACTAATTGTGCATATTGTATAAATAAACTACAGTAACTGCGCACATTGTAAAAATATACTACAGTAATAGTGCACATTGTTTAAATATACTACAGTAATTGTGCACATTGTGTACATACACTTCAGTAATTGTGCACATTGTGTAAATATACAACAGTCTATGCACATTGCCAAAATAGTTTATGCTAATTGTGCACATTTAATAAATATACTACAGTAATAGTGCACATTGTGTAAATATATTACAGTAATAGTGCACATTGTATAAATATACAATAGTCTATGCACATTGTCAAAATATTTTTCACTAATTGTGCATATTGTATAAATATACTACAGTAACTGCGCACATTGTAAAAATATACTACAGTAATGGTGCACATTGTATAAATATACTACAGTAATAGTGCACATTGTGTAAATATACTATATTAATTGTGCACATTGTATAAATATACAAAAGTCTGTGCACATTGTTAAAATATATTACATTAATTGTGCACATTGTATAAATATACAACAGTCTGTGCAAATTGTAAAAATATTTTTCACTAATTGTGCACACTGTAAAAATATACTACAGTAATAGTGCACATTGTGTAAATATACTATATTAATTGTGCACATTGTATAAATATACAAAAGTCTGTGCACATTGTTAAAATATATTACACTAATTGTGCACATTGCATAAATATACAACAGTCTGTGCACATTGTAAAATATAATACAGGAATAGTGCACACTGTGCAAATATACTACAGTAATTGTGCACATTGTATAAATATACAACAGTCTGTGCACATTGTAAAAATATTTTTCACTAATTGAGCACACTGTAAAAATATACTACAGTAATAGTGCACATTGTGTAAATATACTACAGTAATAGTGCACATTGTATAAATATACAACAGTCTATGCATATTGTCAAACTATTTTTCTCTAATTGTGCATATTGTATGAATATACTACAGTAATTGCGCACATTGTAAAAATATACTATATTAATTGTGCACATTGTATAAATATACAACAGTCTGTGCACGTTGTAAAAATATTTTTCACTAATTGTGCACACTGTAAAAATATACTACAGTAATAGTGCACATTGTTTAAATATATTACAGTTATTGTGCACATTGTAAAAATATGTACACTAATAGTGCACATTGTATAAATATACTACATTAATTGTGCACATTGTGTAAATATACTACAGTAACTGCACATTGTTTAAATATAGTACAGTAATAGTGCACATCCTGTAAATGTACTACAGAAACTGTGCACATTGTGCAAATAGAGTACAGTAATAGTGCACATTGTGTAAATATACTACAGTTATAGTGCACATTGTATAAATATACAACAGTCTATGCACATTGTCAAACTATTTTTCTCTAATTGTCCATATTGTATAAATATACTACAGTAACTGCGCACATTGTAAAAATATACTACAGTAATAGTGCACATTGTATAAATATACTACAGTAATAGTGCACATTGTGTAAATATACTATATTATTTGTGCACATTGTATAAATATACAAAAGTCTGTGCACATTGTTAAAATATATTACACTAATTGTGCACATTGTATAAATATACTACAGTAATAGTGCACATTGTGAAAGTATACTATTTTAATTGTGCACATTGTATAAATAAACAAAAGTCTGTGCACAATGTTAAAATATTTTTCACTAATTGTGCATATTGTATAAATATACTACAGTAACTGCGCACATTGTAAAAATATACTACAGTAATAGTGCACATTGTATAAATATACTACAGTAATAGTGCACATTGTGTAAATATACTATATTAATTGTGCACATTGTATAAATATACAAAAGTCTGTGCACATTGTTAAAATATATTACATTAATTGTGCACATTGTATAAATATACAACAGTCTGTGCACATTGTAAAAAATATATTACACTAATTGTGCACATTGCAAAAATATACAACAATCTGTGCACATTGTAAAAATATAATACAGGAATAGTGCACATTGTGTAAATATACTATAGTAATTGTGCACATTGTATAATTATACAACAGTCTGTGCACATTGTGTAAATATATTACTGCAATAGTGCACCTTGTATAAATATACTACAGTAATAGTGCACATTTTATAAATATACAACAGTCTATGTACATTGTAAAAATATGTTATACTAATTGTGCACATTTAATAAATATACTACAGTAATAGTGCACATTGTGTAAATATACTACAGTAACTGCACATTGTGTAAATATAGTACAGTAATAGTGCACATCCTGTAAATATACTACAGCAACTGTGCACATTGTGCAAATATAGTACAGTAATTGTGCACATTGTAAAATTATACAACAGTCTGTGCACATTGTGTAAATATATTACTGCAATAGTGCACCTTGTATAAATTAATTACAGTAATAGTGCACATTTTATAAATATACAACAGTCTATGCACATTGTAAAAATATGTTATACTAATTGTGCACATTTAATAAATATACTACAGTAATAGTGCACATTATATAAATATACTACAGTAATAGTGCACATTGTGTAAATATACAACAGTCTATGCACATTGTCAAAATATTTTATACTAATTGTGCACATTTAATAAATATACTACAGTAATAGTGCACATTGTGTAAATATACTATAGTAATAGTGCACATTGTATAAATATACAACAGTCTATGCACATTGTCAAAATATTTTTCACTAATTGTGCATATTGTATAAATATACTACAGTAACTGCGCACATTGTAAAAATATACTACAGTAATAGTGCACATTGTATAAATATATTACAGTAATAGTGCGCATTGTATAAATATACAACAGTCTGTGCACATTGTAAAAATATACTACAGGAATAGTGCACATTGTGAAAATATACTATATTATTTGTGCACATTGTATAAATATACAAAAGTCTTTGCACATTGTTATAATATAATACAGGAATAGTGCACATTGTGTAAATATACTATAGTAATTGTGCACATTGTATAAATATACAACAGTCTGTGCACATTGTAAAAATATATTACAGTAATAGTGCACATTGTGTACATATACTACAGTAATTGTGCACATTGTGTAAATATACAACAGTCTATGCACATTGTCAAAATATTTTATACTAATTGTGCACATTTAATAAATATACTACAGTAATAGTGCACATTGTGTAAATATACTATATTAATTGTGCACATTGTATAAATATACAAAAGTCTGCACATTGTTAAAATATATTACACTAATTGTGCACATTGTATAAATATACAAAAGTCTGTGCACATTGTTAAAATATATTACATTAATTGTGCACTTTGTATAAATATACAACAGTCTGTGCACATTGTAAAAATATTTTTCACTAATTGTGCACACTGTAAAAATATACTACAGTAATAGTGCATATGGTGTAAATATACTATATTAATTGTGCACATTGTATAAATATACAAAAGTCTGTGCACATTGTTAAAATATATTACACTAATTGTGCACATTGTATAAATATACATCAGTCTGTGCACATTGTAAAATATAATACAGGAATAGTGCACATTGTGCAAATATACTACAGTAATTGTGCACATTGTATAAATATACAACAGTCTGTTCACATTGTAAAAATATTTTTCACTAATTGAGCACACTGTAAAAATATACTACAGTAATAGTGCACATTGTTTAAATATACTACAGTAATTGTGCACATTGTAAAAATATGTACACTAATAGTGCACATTGTATAAATATACTACATTAATTGTGCACATTGTGTAAATATACTACAGTAACTGCACATTGTATAAATATAGTACAGTAATAGTGCACATTATAGAAATATACTACAGTAATAGTGCACATTTTATAAATATACAACAGTCTATGCACATTGTAAAAATGTGTTATAATAATTGTGCACATTTAATATATATACTACAGTAATAGTGCACATTGTGTAAATATACTACAGTAATAGTGCACATTGTATAAATATACAACAGTCTATGCACATTGTCAAAATATTTTCACTAATTGTGCATATTGTATAAATAAACTACAGTAACTGCGCACATTGTAAAAATATACTACAGTAATAGTGCACATTGTTTAAATATACTACAGTAATTGTGCACATTGTGTACATACACTTCAGTAATTGTGCACATTGTGTAAATATACAACAGTCTATGCACATTGTCAAAATAGTTTATGCTAATTGTGCACATTTAATAAATATACTACAGTAATAGTGCACATTGTGTAAATATACTACAGTAATAGTGCACATTGTATAAATATACAATAGTCTATGCACATTGTCAAAATATTTTTCACTAATTGTGCATATTGTATAAATATACTACAGTAACTGCACACATTGTAAAAATATACTACAGTAATAGTGCACATTGTATACATATACTACAGTAATAGTGCACATTGTGTAAATATACTATATTAATTGTGCACATTGTATAAATATACAAAAGTCTGTGCACATTGTTAAAAAATATTACATTAATTGTGCACATTGTATAAATATACAACAGTCTGTGCACATTGTAAAAATATTTTTCACTAATTGTGCACACTGTAAAAATATACTACAGTAATAGTGCATATTGTGTAAATATACTATATTAATTGTGCACATTGTATAAATATACAAAAGTCTGTGCACATTGTTAAAATATATTACACTAATTGTGCACATTGTATAAATATACATCAGTCTGTGCACATTGTAAAATATAATACAGGAATAGTAAACATTGTGCAAATATACTACAGTAATTGTGCACATTGTATAAATATACAACAGTCTGTGCACACTGTAAAAATATACTACAGTAATAGTGCATATTGTGTAAATATACTATATTAATTGTGCACATTGTATAAATATACAAAAGTCTGTGCACATTGTTAAAATATATTACACTAATTGTGCACATTGTATAAATATACATCAGTCTGTGCACATTGTAAAATATAATACAGGAATAGTAAACATTGTGCAAATATACTACAGTAATTGTGCACATTGTATAAATATACAACAGTCTGTGCACATTGTAAAAATATTTTTCACTAATTGAGCACACTGTAAAAATATACTACAGTAATAGTGCACATTGTTTAAATATACTACAGTAATTGTGCACATTGTAAAAATATGTACACTAATAGTGCACATTGTATAAATATACTACATTAATTGTGCACATTGTGTAAATATACTACAGTAACTGCACATTGTATAAATATAGTACAGTAATAGTGCACATTATAGAAATATACTACAGTAATAGTGCACATTTTATAAATTTACAACAGTCTATGCACATTGTAAAAATGTGTTATACTAATTGTGCACATTTAATATATATACTACAGTAATAGTGCACATTGTGTAAATATACTACAGTAATAGTGCACATTGTATAAATATACAACAGTCTATGCACATTGTCAAAATATTTTCACTAATTGTGCATATTGTATAAATAAACTACAGTAACTGCGCACATTGTAAAAATATACTACAGTAATAGTGCACATTGTTTAAATATACTACAGTAATTGTGCACATTGTGTACATACACTTCAGTAATTGTGCACATTGTGTAAATATACAACAGTCTATGCACATTGTCAAAATAGTTTATGCTAATTGTGCACATTTAATAAATATACTACAGTAATAGTGCACATTGTGTAAATATACTACAGTAATAGTGCACATTGTATAAATATACAATAGTCTATGCACATTGTCAAAATATTTTTCACTAATTGTGCATATTGTATAAATATACTACAGTAACTGCACACATTGTAAACATATACTACAGTAATAGTGCACATTGTATAAATATACTACAGTAATAGTGCACATTGTGTAAATATACTATATTAATTGTGCACATTGTATAAATATACAAAAGTCTGTGCACATTGTTAAAATATATTACATTAATTGTGCATTGTATAAATATACAACAGTCTGTGCACATTGTAAAAATATTTTTCACTAATTGTGCACACTGTAAAAATATACTACAGTAATAGTGCACATTGTGTAAATATACTATAGTAATTGTGCACATTTTATAAATATACAAAAGTCTGTGCACATTGTTAAAATATATTACACTAATTGTGCACATTGTATAAATATACATCAGTCTGTGCACATTGTAAAATATAATACAGGAATAGTGCACATTGTGCAAATATACTACAGTAATTGTGCACATTGTATAAATATACAACAGTCTGTGCACATTGTAAAAATATTTTTCACTAATTGTGCACACTGTAAAAATATACTACAGTAATAGTGCACATTGTTTAAATATACTACAGTTATTGTGCACATTGTAAAAATATGTACACTAATAGTGCACATTGTATAAATATACTACATTAATTGTGCACATTGTGTAAATATACTACAGTAACTGCACATTGTTTAAATATAGTACAGTAATAGTGCACATCCTGTAAATATACTACAGAAACTGTGCACATTGTGCAAATAGAGTACAGTAATAGTGCACATTGTGTAAATATACTACAGTAATAGTGCACATTGTATAAATATGCAACAGTCTATGCACATTGTCAAACTATTTTTCTCTAATTGTCCATATTGTATAAATATACTACAGTAACTGCGCACATTGTAAAAATATACTACAGTAATAGTGCACATTGTATAAATATACTACAGTAATAGTGCACATTGTGTAAATATACTATATTAATTGTGCACATTGTATAAATATACAAAAGTCTGTGCACATTGTTAAAATATATTACACTAATTGTGCACATTGTATAAATATACTACAGTAATAGTGCACATTGTGAAAGTATACTATTTTAATTGTGCACATTGTATAAATAAACAAAAGTCTGTGCACATTGTTAAAATATTTTTCACTAATTGTGCATATTGTATAAATATACTACAGTAACTGCGCACATTTTAAAAATATACTACAGTAATAGTGCACATTGTATAAATATACTACAGTAATAGTGCACATTGTGTAAATATACTATATTAATTGTGCACATTGTATAAATATACAAAAGTCTGTGCACATTGTTAAAATATATTACATTAATTGTGCACATTGTATAAATATACAACAGTCTGTGCACATTGTAAAAATATTTTTCACTAATTGTGAACACTGTAAAAATATACTACAGTAATAGTGCATATTGTGTAAATATACTATATTAATTGTGCACATTGTATAAATATACAAAAGTCTGTGCACATTGTTAAAATATATTACACTAATTGTGCACATTGTATAAATATACAACAGTCTGTGCACATTGTAAAAATATAATACAGGAATAGTGCACATTGTGTAAATATGCTACAGTAATTGTGCACATTGTATAAATATACAACAGTCTGTGCACATTGTAAAAATAATTTTCACTAATTGTGCACATTGTAAAAATATACTACAGTAATAGTGCACATTGTTTAAATGTACTACAGTAATTGTGCACATTGTAAAAATATGTACACTAATTGTGCACATTGTATAAATATACTACATTAATTGTGCACATTGTGTAAATATACTACAGTAACTGCACATTGTGTAAATATAGTACAGTAATAGTGCACTTCCTGTAAATATACTACAGCAACTGTGCACATTGTGCAAATATAGTACAGAAATTGTGCACATTGTACAAATATACTACAGTAATAGTGCACATTATCTAAATATAATACAGTAATTGTGCACATTGTAAAATATTTTTCACTAATTGTGCACATTGTATAAATATACCACCGTAACTGTGCACATTTTAAAAATATACTACAGTAAATGCCCATTGTGTAAATATAATACAGTAATTGTGCACATTGTATAATTATACAACAGTCTATGCACATTGTGTAAATATATTACTGTAATAGTGCACCTTGTATAAATATACTACAGTAATAGTGCACATTTTATAAATATACAACAGTCTATACACATTGTAAAAATATGTTATACTAATTGTGCACATTTAATAAATATACTACAGTAATAGTGCACATTGTGTAAATATACTACAGTAATAGTGCACATTGTGTAAATATACTATAGTAATTGTGCACATTTTATAAATATACAACAGTCTATGCACATTGTAAAAATATGTTATACTAATTGTGCACATTTAATAAATATACTACAGTAATAGTGCACATTGTGTACATATACTACAGTAATTGTGCACATTGTATAAATATACAACAGTCTGTGCACATTGTAAAAATATTTTTCACTAATTGAGCACACTGTAAAAATATACTACAGTAATAGTGCACATTGTGTAAATATACTACAGTAATAGTGCACATTGTATAAATATACAACAGTCTATGCATATTGTCAAACTATTTTTCTCTAATTGTGCATATTGTATGAATATACTACAGTAATTGCGCACATTGTAAAAATATACTATATTAATTGTGCACATTGTATAAATATACAACAGTCTGTGCACGTTGTAAAAATATTTTTCACTAATTGTGCACACTGTAAAAATATACTACAGTAATAGTGCACATTGTTTAAATATACTACAGTTATTGTGCACATTGTAAAAATATGTACACTAATAGTGCACATTGTATAAATATACTACATTAATTGTGCACATTGTGTAAATATACTACAGTAACTGCACATTGTTTAAATATAGTACAGTAATAGTGCACATCCTGTAAATATACTACAGAAACTGTGCACATTGTGCAAATAGAGTACAGTAATAGTGCACATTGTGTAAATATACTACAGTTATAGTGCACATTGTATAAATATACAACAGTCTATGCACATTGTCAAACTATTTTTCTCTAATTGTCCATATTGTATAAATATACTACAGTAACTGCGCACATTGTAAAAATATACTACAGTAATAGTGCACATTGTATAAATATACTACAGTAATAGTGCACATTGTGTAAATATACTATATTATTTGTGCACATTGTATAAATATACAAAAGTCTGTGCACATTGTTAAAATATATTACACTAATTGTGCACATTGTATAAATATACTACAGTAATAGTGCACATTGTGAAAGTATACTATTTTAATTGTGCACATTGTATAAATAAACAAAAGTCTGTGCACATTGTTAAAATATTTTTCACTAATTGTGCATATTGTATAAATATACTACAGTAACTGCGCACATTGTAAAAATATACTACAGTAATAGTGCACATTGTATAAATATACTACAGTAATAGTGCACATTGTGTAAATATACTATATTAATTGTGCACATTGTATAAATATACAAAAGTCTGTGCACATTGTTAAAATATATTACATTAATTGTGCACATTGTATAAATATACAACAGTCTGTGCACATTGTAAAAAAATTTTTCACTAATTGTGAACACTGTAAAAATATACTACAGTAATAGTGCATATTGTGTAAATATACTATATTAATTGTGCACATTGTATAAATATACAAAAGTCTGTGCACATTGTTAAAATATATTACACTAATTGTGCACATTGCATAAATATACAACAGTCTGTGCACATTGTAAAAATATAATACAGGAATAGTGCACATTGTGTAAATATACTATAGTAATTGTGCACATTGTATAATTATACAACAGTCTGTGCACATTGTGTAAATATATTACTGCAATAGAGCACCTTGTATAAATATACTACAGTAATAGTGCACATTTTATAAATATACAACAGTCTATGTACATTGTAAAAATATGTTATACTAATTGTGCACATTTAATAAATATACTACAGTAATAGTGCACATTGTGTAAATATACTACAGTAATAGTGCACATTGTGTACATACACTACAGTAATTGTGCACATTGTGTAAATATACAACAGTCTATGCACATTGTCAAAATATTTTATACTAATTGTGCACATTTAATAAATATACTACAGTAATAGTGCACATTGTGTAAATATACTATAGTAATAGTGCACATTGTCAAAATATTTTTCACTAATTGTGCATATTGTATAAATAAACTACAGTAACTGCGCACATTGTAAAAATATTCTACAGTAATAGTGCACATTGTATAAATATACTACAGTTATAGTGCGCATTGTGTAAATATACTATATTAATTGTGCAGATTGTATAAATATACAAAAGTCTGTGCACATTGTTAAAATATATTACACTAATTGTGCACGTTGTATGAATATACAACAGTCTGTGCACATTGTAAAAAATATTTTTAACTAATTGTGCACATTTTAAAAATATACTACAGTAATAGTGCACATTGTATAAATATACAACAGTCTATGCACATTGTCAAACTATTTTTCTATAATTGTCCATATTGTATAAATATACTACAGTAACTGCGCACATTGTAAAAATATACTACAGTAATAGTGCACATTGTATAAATATACTACAGTAATAGTGCACATTGTGTAATTATACTATATTAATTGTGCACATTGTATAAATATACAAAAGTATGTGCACATTGTTAAAATATATTACACTAATTGTGCACATTGTATAAATATACTACAGTAATTGTGCACATTGTAAAAATATTTTCACTAATTGTGCACATTGTTTAAATATACTACAGTAATTGTGCACATTGTAAAAATATGTACACTGATTGTACACATTGTGTAAATATACTACATTAATTGTGCACATTGTGTAAATATACTACAGTAACTGCACATTGTGTAAATATAGTACAGTAATAGTGCACATCCTGTAAATATACTACAGCAACTGTGCACATTGTGCAAATATAGTACAGTAATTGTGCACATTGTACAAATATACTACAGTAATAGTGCACATTATATAAATGTACTACAGTAATAGTGCACATTTTATAAATATACAACAGTCTATGCACATTGTAAAAATATGTTATACTAATTGTGCACATTTAATAAATATACTACAGTAATAGTGCACATTGTGTAAATATACTACAGTGATAGTGCACATTGTATAAATAAACAACAGTCTATGCACATTGTCAAAATATTTTTCACTAATTGTGCATATTGTATAAATAAACTACAGTAACTGCGCACATTGTAAAAATATACTACAGTAATAGTGCACATTGTTTAAATATACTACAGTAATTGTGCACATTGTAAAAATATGTACACTTTTTGCGCACATTGTATAAATACACTACATTAATTGTGCACATTGTGTAAATATACTACAGTAACTGCACATTGTGTAAATATAGTACAGTAATAGTGCACATCCTGTAAATATACTACAGCAACTGTGCACATTGTGCAAATATAGTACAGTAATTGTGCACATTGTACAAATATACTACATTAATAGTGCACATTATATAAATATACTACAGTAATAGTGCACATTTTAAAAATATACTACAGTAAATGCCCATTGTGTAAATATACTACAGTAATAGTGCACATTTTATAAATATACAACAGTCTATGTACATTGTAAAAATATGTTATACTAATTGTGCACATTTAATAAATATACTACTGTAGTGGATGGGGGTCTTGTGATATGAAATATACCTTAAAACATTAATCATATATGTCTATAATAATGTAATGTCTATGTCTCTTTAATTCACACTGCTATATTCAATCTTGCATCTCTGCTTCTAGAAAATATCAGCTTAAAAGTAACAGATGGCAAAAACCTTCCTTCCAACGTGGCAGTATCAGGATATTAAGATTGAACTTTGTTCGATTACTAATATTTCTGTTGAAAGGAGATAATAATGGCCATATCAGGATGTGTGTCCTGGACACACACTGATATGGGGATATTGCCTGCTTGTTAATACCCGATCGATAGAATGTCAGGGTGACCACCTGGAAGAAAAGTCTAACTCAGCGCTTAGGCAGCATAAAATAGGGCTATAAACTTATCGCCTGACAGATTGCACACACATACACACACGTCATGGAAAATATGATCAGTAATATGGGTGTTGATTTTATGATGATCTTGAGTCCTTATAAACCCATGTAAGACGTTTGAATAAACAGAAGAGATTTGGTTATCTGAACCGTGTGTCAGTTGTCTCATTTCTCTCCTCCGATGCATGCATCTTCTCATACCTTCCAGTCTGCCCGACAATAGATAAACCAGCAGCCTGACCAAAAAGGCTTTCTATTACAAGTGGCGCCCGAACAGGGACTCGAGTTTGGCCTGATGCCAATTGCGACCAGAGCCATTGGGTTAACCAATCGTTGGATGGAAACAGACGAGAGTTGATCGCCTCCTGTACGGTAGGACAGAATTTTTCTTGTAACCTAACCAGTACACTGTCTCCCCCGCTTGGTTGCCTTATGGTTTAGTCAATTGTCTTACAGGCCACAAAAAGACAGGTATAGTTTTTGCTCGAGTTCTATTTACTGGACCTGTCAAAAAGTGGGTTTATCTATTGTTCGGATCTATGTGTTGATACGAGTGTGTGTGCTTGCTCATTACTTGTTCCCGGGAATGTATGGTGTATAGGTCTCTGGGGAATTGAATAGACCGAGGGCACTAATAACTGTTGCTGCAGAGACTTTTTGTTCTGTCAGTTATCAGGGTATTAGTGGATTAAATTGGGTGTTGGACACCTGGAAATTCAAGGAGTCTCTTGGGAGGCGGAATCTTGAACATACGTGTTGTGCTGCAAAGTATAATACGTGAGTCCCTCGGGTTATAAGATATTCCTGTAAGCCTTCTTTTACACAGAGTGTGTGTGTGGACAGATTCACAGTTTCACTGAGGAGTTGTATTACAGGGAATGCTAATAACCCTTCTTCCAGGAATCTGTGAGAGAAGGTATTAGTGATTATTGACGTCTGGCCAACAGCCAGGAGATAAGTGCGTGAGCACGGGAGGAAATTCCCTGGTAATAAGACACCTCTGATCTGCCCAGAGCAGTGTGTTAGTGTATTGTATTTTGTTTGTATATGTCATGTCATGTCCTGATTGTGTTTGTGGGTTAATGCTAGGAGTTTCAGCAAGAGGGTGGAGATTGATTCAGGTTAACGTCCCAGGTTATCCTATTGAGTTGTTGGGACGTCACCCTGTTTGGCCAGAGTTGGAACCTTTTTTAGTTTTCAGATTGAATATCCATTTTCCAATAGGAAACTGGAGAGTGGGATTGCTTTGGAGCGAAATAGAAAGTACAGCAAGAGCTAGAGGAATTGAACCAGTTAGGTGCCCCTGCCACCAGGAACAGCCAGAGGACTGTGAGAAAGACGAGCAGGAAAGAGCAACAAGGGTCTTTGAACTCCCACTGGGAGGGCCAAAGTAAAGATGGGACAGAAACCGGTAAAGCCGAAGAAGGGGATTTTAGCATGTGATTTGGTGGCAGAGAGAGAAGGTGAAGGGAATGTCAAAAAGATGAGGAAGTTGATGAAAATATGTAATATGCCACCTGTGATTGGTGGAAGGTTGCAACCAGAAGAGTGGCGGAAAGTGCTTAGAGAGAAAAAGGGATTGTTGGTTGATAATGATCTGTTGAAAATAGCAGAAGCATGGTACAATACAGCCAGATTTGTGGAGCAGGAAAATTGGCTAGAGCAGGAGACGGAACATGGGAAAAAGAAAATGTATGTGTATCACAACTGTTCTGATAGAATGCCCCCTGGCAAGACACATGTTATGCTTGTGGTGCCCATAGGCCCCGCCCACTTTCCTCCCCTGGTAAGGACTCAAAACTGCCTGCCCCCTTGTGTCCTATAATATCCAATCCAGCCCCACTCAGGGTGACACCAACTTCCGGTTGTGGCCATGCTGCTACTCCCAGAATTACCTCAATTTCCGCATCCGGAACTGGTGGCCATCTTGGTACTCCCGGAAGCATGGGTACTCCCACTTCCAGCCCCACCTCCATGTATCCCGTACTTAACCCTGATGGCTCATATTATGTTCCACCCACCCCTATCCTCCCTCTCTCCCAGGCAGATGGGTCCGAGCAGGGTGATGAATCAGTCAGAAACAAGTCCGGTATAGCTACCGGCGGGATAGAGGTGGATGACGGCACAGAACCACCCCCTGTAGGGCCAGACCACAGACGGCCGGCAGATTTGTATACTACCCCTGCCCGCTTCCAGATATCTGCCTATGATCCATCTAGTAATCATACCACACCGATGGATAGTGCTGTAAGACAGTCTATGGGACATGCACGAGGGAATGCCCCATCAGATGCCCCTACAATGTATGTCACTTTCAACCCAAGTCAAGCAGCCACCCTTGTGTCTCAACTCCCAGACCCAGAGAAACAGCCCATGCCTTTTTACCGAAGGATCAGAGAAATCCAGCAGGCTTACTCTGCTTCATTTAAAGATTTACAGAGCTTATGTCAGATAAAAGCTGGTGACACCTACTGGCCAATAATGGAACCGCATCTCCAGAAGCGGTATTATCCTGAACACACCAGTTACCAGTCAGGTACCTTTTTCTGTGAGCGCCTCCTAAAGTGGGCTCAAGATAGATTGGCAGACCAAGCTACAAGTGTTCATGATGTTAGCCAGGATAAAACTGAGTCTGTTGAAAAATATTATGCCAGGCTCAAACAGCTTTTTCATGATTTGGGATTTGATTCAACCAACAAATCCCATACCCAAATGTTATCCTCTGCTTTTGTAAATGGTCTTAAGGACCCAGTGAAAAAAGGCCTTGTCCTCTCACGCCCAGAGTATAGAGTACTGCCACTTGACACCCTGCTACTTGTAGCAAAAGGCCTAGAATCCAGTCAAGCCATGACCAGAAAACCTGCCCCTCTCATGGTTACTAGGGACCAGCCCACCGACCATTCCCCACCTGAACGCAGGCAACTCCTTTGCTTTAACTGTAAAAAGCCTGGTCATTTTAAACGTGACTGCAGATCACGAAAAAGATCTGCATCCCCCCAATCCGATGGCCCATCTGACAATCAGGGGCAAAGATCCAATCAGGATCATGTTGATCGGCTACCATAGGTCCTGGGCAAGCCTGTGTCTCACTCCCCTTCTATGGCAGTTACCTCAATTAATAATGATGGCCCTCTGGCTAAAGTGACACTACCCATTGAAGGGCACCCTACAACCTTTTTAATAGACACAGGTGCAGCCAGAAGTGTAATAAGGGCCCAGGATCTGCCAACTAAAACCTTTCTATCTAAAATAGATGTATCATGTGTGGGAGTTGATGGAGTTCCCCGTACTAGCCCCCTCACCAAGCCCCTCCGTGTAGCCAACATACCCCACTTGTTTGCAAGATTTGTGGTCTCAGACACCTGTCCTCTTAATCTACTAGGTGCAGATGTTCTTTCTAGACTCCAGGCCTCAATCAAATTCAGTCAGGATGGTACTGTATCCATCTCATCCCCTCTGGAGGCTGATGATGTATCTGCTCTGTGTTCTCTTCCGATTATGTTGGCTCTTCAACAAACTCCCACCCATGCCATCCCACCAGAGGTGCTTGCCCGTATCCCAGAAAATCTTTGGTCCACTGGTCCAGAAGACATTGGTAAACTTAGAATTCCTCCTGTTATGGTTACTCTTAAGCCAGGAGCTCCACTGCCTAGGAAACCCCAGTATCCACTCAAGATTGCCCAATCAGAAGCCATCTCAAAACAAGTTCAGACACTTGTTAATAAAGGGGCTCTTATCCCATGCACCTCCCCCTGTAACACGCCCCTATTCCCAATTAAAAAGAAGACTGCAAAGGGGGAACCTGAAAAGTACCGGATGGTCCAGGATCTCAGAGCTGTAAATGAAGCCACAGTGCTGGAAACTCCTATTGTGCCTAATCCTCACACTCTGCTGTCAAAAGTACCTCCAACTGCTAAATACTTCACTGTTGTTGATTTAAGCAATGCATTCTTCAGTATTCCTCTAGATCCCAGCTGCTGGTATCTGTTTGCCTTCACCCATGAAGGACAGCAATACACTTGGACTGTCATGCCCCAAGGGGCTCAGAACTCACCTAGCCAATTTGCTAAAGCCATGACTCTAATCCTATCCACCTGGCAAGAACAGAACCCATCCGTAGTGCTTATCAGCTATGTGGATGATCTTCTGTTATGTGCTGATGACCTCACATCTGCAGAAAAGCACTCTGAGAGTCTCCTCTGCTATCTAGCAGATCAAGGCTGCAAGGCCTCAAAGCAAAAGCTACAGTGGTGTGCCACTTCAGTTGTCTTTCTTGGTCACTGTATTTCACAAGGCACAAGACACCTTACGCAGGACAGGATCAAAGCCATACAGGCTATACCTGTGTCAACAAAGCCTAAGGATTTACATGCTTTTCTTGGACTAATTTCTTATTGCAGGTCCTGGATCCCAGAAGCCTCTCTATTGATGCAACCTCTCTACGATGCTTTGAAGACGGATCCCTTCGACCTCTCACAGGAAGCTATCTCAAGCTTCCACAATCTCAAGGCGGCCATCTCTACAGCACCTGCACTTGGCCTGCCAGACTACGACAAACCTTTCAAACTCTTTGTCTCTGAGAGACAAGGGCATGCCACTGGTGTCCTGGCCCAGTCTCAGGGCAACAAGACACGACCTATCGGATACTACTCTTGCAGACTTGATGCTGTAGCCAGAGGAGGTCCCTCATGCCTCAGAGCTGTCTTTGCTGCACAAGCATTGCTGGACAAAACATCTGACCTAGTTCTTGGTCATGATCTCATCCTCCTGGCTCCTCATGACATCTCTGCAATCCTTAATCAGACTCAACCAAAGCACCTCTCTACAGCAAGACACCTCAGACTGCAGTGCTCACTCTTGATCCCTGATAATGTCACCCTACTGAGATGTAATGTTCTCAATCCTTCCACCCTGCTTCCACTTCCTGAGGGGGGAGATGAGGAGGGTGATGGGGAGAATCAAGGTGAAGAGGTTATGGGTGATCACCCCCATGACTGCTTTGAGCTGATGAAAATGGAAACAACTCACTTACCATCTGTAAGTGAAAACCCACTGCTAAATCCAGACCTTATCCTCTTTGTGGATGGCTCAAGGTTTGCAGATGAACATGGAAAGTACCACACAGGATATGCTGTCACCACAGAGGACACAGTTCTAAAAGCGGAGGCTCTCCCTCCAACAGTGTCAGCGCAGGAAGCTGAACTACAAGCCCTTATCATGGCATGCAAATTGGCCGAAGGCCAGACAGCGAACGTATACACGGACTCCTCCTATTCTTTTGGAGCCGCCCACAATTTTGGCCTCCTATGGAAAAATAGGGGCTTCCTGACAGCAGCAGGGACCCCAGTAAAACACGGCAAGGCCCTTAAAGACCTAATGGATGCCTTGCTCCTCCCAACGGAAGTAGCGGTTCTGAAAGTGAAGGCCCATGGAAAATTGAACACTAAAGAAGCAAAAGGCAACAACCTGGCAGACTCTGCAGCCAAACAAGCGGCTAGGAATTTACAGGAAGTGGAGAGCAGAGTGGAGGATACACCTACATTGGCCTTACAGACCCTACCAGTGGAAAGATCCCAGTTGAAGGTATTGCAGGAGGCAGCAAGTCCTGAAGAAAAGAACATATGGAAGCAAAAAGGAGCTGTGCTGAACAGGAATGGCCTATTTGAAAATGACAGGAAACCATGCCTACCAAAGAGTATGTACCCAGCAGTGGTACAGTGGGCACATGGAGCAGCCCACTTATCAAAGACTCTTATGAATGCTCTAATTCAAAAGTACTACACAGCACCAGGAATTACACCACTAACAGACAACTACTGCAAATCCTGTGCCATTTGTGCTAAGTGCAATCCAGGACGCATGGAGAAGACACCCCAGAAGCATTTGGCAAGAGCCCAATACCCATTTCAAAGGATACAAATTGACCACATACAGATGCCAAAGAGTGGAAGATTTGAATATGCCCTTGTGGTAGTGGACATGTTCTCAGGATGGCCAGAAGCCTACCCAACTGCCAACATGACAGCCAAGACAACAGCTAAAAAGCTTCTGAATGAAGTAGTGTGCCGATATGGAGTACCAGAAGTCATAGAAAGTGACCAAGGACCTGCCTTCACAGCTACAGTCACCAAGGAAATCTGGTCTGCCCTAGGAGTCACTTTATCCTTTCACACTCCCTACCATCCCCAGAGTAGTGGCAAAGTGGAGAAAATGAATGGTACTCTTAAGACCCGAATGCTGAAGATGTCTCAAGAGACTGGTTTACCCTGGCCTGATAGTCTACCCATTGCCCTCTATAGCGTCAGGTACACCCCTAGGGGGGAACACTCTCTATCTCCCTATGAAATTTTGTTTGGCACTGCCCCCAGACTAGGGTGTTATCATCCTCAGCAGCTACAAGTACAATCTGATGCACTTACTAATTATGTGACCGCATTGTCTAGGGAGTTGACTAAAATACATGCTCGAGTGTTTTCTTCTCTTCCAGATCCTGAAGCAGTTACTGGGACTCACAGGCTATTACCTGGTGATTGGGTATTAGTGAAAAGATTCGTGAGAAAGAATTCTCTTGAGCCCAGATTTGATGGTCCGTTTCAGGTTCTGCTGATCACATCTACCTCAGTCAAGGTGGGAGGCAAAAATACTTGGATCCACGCCTCCCACTGCAAGAAAGTGCCGCCACCAGACGAAGAAACCAGTCCGACTCAATCATGAGTATCCTACACTACATCATGCATATCCTTTGTATAATATTAACAACCGTAGGCAAACGCCGCCCAGATATTGCCATAACTAACAAAAATGGGATAGTACAATTTTGGTTTAACTCTGAAAACACTACTACAGCATCATATGTCTTTGATGCTTGTACAATACTACCCTGCCCAAAGGGTGCCACTAGAACATATAAATGGTATCATGAGGCATATGGGGAGGGATATATATGTGTCACTGGAGGAGAATGGGGGGAAGATTGCAACTCCTGGGTAGCAGCCGCATGGAATTCCGGTCCCTCATGGGGTTACAAACCTAAAAATTCAGTGGCCACAAACAGTAAGGACAAAGAAGGCAGACCGTTATCAGAACGTATGAAATTGGTTAAAATAGGCCCTAGTATGCGGCTTTCATTAACCATTCAGAACCCAGTCCCTAGTGATTCAGGAACTTATGTTCTTGGATGGTGGTTTGGTGGAACTACTCAAGGACACCAGACAAAGTTTGAAATCAAGGATATAAGTACCTCAGGAGATTGGAAAGAACCCAGTAAAGAACCCTTAGTCCGCGCTTTGGAACATCATATTCAGGCTTATAATAAATTTATAGCAATAGCAAACCCCACCTTTGTAGATACCATGGCCATAGAAACAGGTTATTCGGATATTAATCTCTGGCTCGAGTGGATGAGGTATGCCGCAGGAAAAGGTAATAAAACAAATTGTTATGTTTGTGGTAGTGCTAGACCTCATTTAGGTACAGTCCCGCTAAATATTCCAGAGCAGGTAGAGGACTGCTTCCTCAGCCTATATACCAATAGCTCCTCCGATCACACAGATTGTGAACGGTGGAAGAAAGAATATCCTATAACCACTAAAACCCCTAGACCAGGAGAAGGTATCACCATTTACCCTGGAAATTACACTTGTTATGTCATTTCAGGTGACCAAGGCAGATTCCTGGGAAATTTCTCTGATGATTATTGTTCCATCTACCGAGTTATAAATAAAGCCAAACTGCAAGGCCAAGTCCAGTCTCTAGGTGATATCTACTGGTTGTGTGGAGACATGAAACTAAGAACCCGATTGGAAGGAAATTGGACTGGAGAATGCACCCTAACCAAAGTCATCATGCCTGTACATATCTTCAATCATGAGCCTACAGAGGAACCAGAGGTCCACCACAGGAGCAAAAGAGAAGCTCCCAGGGGAAGTCTAGACCCGCATGTATACATAGATGTCATTGGGGTCCCAAGGGGGGTCCCAAATGAGTTTAAGGCTAGAGATCAAGTAAAGGCAGGATTTGAATCTTTCCTGATGCCCCTAGTTACGATTAATAAAAATGTAGATTGGATTAATTACATTTATTATAATCAACAAAGGTTTATCAATTTCTCAATAGAGGCTCTTAAAGGACAAGCTGAACAACTCAGTGCTACATCTACTATGACATTCCAGAATAGAATGGCCTTAGATATGATTCTAGCAGAGAAAGGAGGGGTATGTAAAATGTTCGGGGATACCTGTTGTACATACATTCCAGATAATACAGGCCCCAATGGTAAAGTAACTCTAGCTATAAAGAAACTAGAAAGCTTATCATCAGAGCTCAAAAGAAATTCAGGAATAGCAGACCCCTGGGACCAATATTTTACTGGGATGGGAGGATTGCAAAAAATGCTGATGCAAATAGGAATATCAATACTAACAATTCTCATCCTCCTAGCCTTAATCGTCTGTTGTGTGCTACCATGTCTGAAGAAATTGTGTGAAAAAGCCGTGGACAGTACAACTCCCTTGATGGCAAACATCGACTATGAAGAATATCCAGACGAACCCCATGAACCCCTAAAAAGATATTCAACTACTCTAGTATTAAATATATAAGGGACAGCATCTGAAAACCTATGTACAAAGTCTGTGGCAAGGGGGGTCATGGAATAGCCATGACTCGTCTAACGTGCAGCAAGAAGAGAGTCGGAGAAGTACATAGGACAGATGAGATAGGAATCTAATTTTTAGGGAAAGAATCTTGAAAATGTTTTAATTTATATTATCAAAAGGGGGAAAATGTAGTGGATGGGGGTCTTGTGATATGAAATATACCTTAAAACATTAATCATATATGTCTATAATAATGTAATGTCTATGTCTCTTTAATTCACACTGCTATATTCAATCTTGCATCTCTGCTTCTAGAAAATATCAGCTTAAAAGTAACAGATGGCATAAACCTTCCTTCCAACGTGGCAGTATCAGGATATTAAGATTGAACTTTGTTCGATTACTAATATTTCTGTTGAAAGGAGATAATAATGGCCATATCAGGATGTGTGTCCTGGACACACACTGATATGGGGATATTGCCTGCTTGTTAATACCCGATCGATAGAATGTCAGGGTGACCACCTGGAAGAAAAGTCTAACTCAGCGCTTAGGCAGCATAAAATAGGGCTATAAACTTATCGCCTGACAGATTGCACACACATACACACACGTCATGGAAAATATGATCAGTAATATGGGTGTTGATTTTATGATGATCTTGAGTCCTTATAAACCCATGTAAGACGTTTGAATAAACAGAAGAGATTTGGTTATCTGAACCGTGTGTCAGTTGTCTCATTTCTCTCCTCCGATGCATGCATCTTCTCATACCTTCCAGTCTGCCCGACAATAGATAAACCAGCAGCCTGACCAAAAAGGCTTTCTATTACACTACAGTAATAGTGCACATTGTGTAAATATACTACAGTAATAGTGCACATTGTGTACATACACTACAGTAATTGTGCACATTGTGTAAATATACAACAGTCTATGCACATTGTCAAAATATGTTATACTAATTGTGCACATTTAATAAATATACTACAGTAATAGTGCACATTGTGTAAATATACTATAGTAATAGTACACATTGTATAAATATACAACAGTCTATGCACATTGTAAAAATATTTTTCACTAATTGTGCATATTGTATAAATATACTACAGTAACTGCGCACATTGTAAAAATATACTACAGTAATAGTGCACATAGTATAAATATACTACAGTAATAGTGCGCATAGTGTAAATATACTATATTAATTGTGCACATTGTATAAATATACAAAAGTCTGTGCACATTGTTAAAATATATTACACTAATTGTGCACATTGTATAAATATACTACAGTAATTGTGCACATTGTAAAAATATTTTCACTAATTGTGCACATTGTTTAAATATACTACAGTAATTGTGCACATTGTAAAAATATGTACACTAATTGTGCACATTGTATAAATATACTATATTAATTGTGCACATTGTGTAAATACACTACAGTAACTGCACATTGTGTAAATATAGTACAGTAATAGTGCACATCCTGTAAATATACTACAGCAACTGTGCACATTGTGCAAATATAGTACAGTAATTGTGCACATTGTACAAATATACTACAGTAATAGTGCACATTATATAAATATACTACAGTAATAGTGTACATTTTATAAATATACAACAGTCTTTGCACATTGTAAAAATATGTTATACTAATTGTGCACATTTAATAAATATACTACAGTAATAGTGCACATTGTGTAAATATACTACAGTGATAGTGCACATTGTATAAATATACAACAGTCTATGCACATTGTCAAAATATTTTTCACTAATTGTGCATATTGTATAAATAAACTACAGTAACTGCGCACATTGTAAAAATATACTACAGTAATAGTGCACATTGTTTAAATATACTACAGTAATTGTGAACATTGTAAAAATATGTACACTATTTGTACACATTGTATAAATACACTACATTAATTGTGCACATTGTGTAAATATACTACAGTAACTGCACATTGTGTAAATATAGTACAGTAATAGTGCGCATCCTGTAAATATACTACAGCAACTGTGCACATTGTGCAAATATAGTACAGTAATTGTGCACATTGTACAAATATACTACATTAATAGTGCACATTATATAAATATACTACAGTAATAGTGCACATTGTGTAAATATAATACAGTAATTGTGCACACTGTAAAATATTTTTCACTAATTGTGCACATTGTATAAATATACTACAGTAACTGTGCATTTTAAAAATATACTACAGTAAATGCCCATTGTGTAAATATAATACAGTAATTGTGCACATTGTATAATTATACAACAGTCTGTGCACATTGTGTAAATATATTACTGCAATAGTGCACCTTGTATAAATATACTACAGTAATAGTGCACATTGTATAAATATACTACAGTAATAGTGCACATTGTGTAAATATATTATATTAATTGTGCACATTGTATAAATATACAAAAGTCTGTGCACATTGTTAAAGTATATTACATTAATTGTGCACATTGTATAAATATACAACAGTCTATGTACATTGTAAAAATATGTTATACTAATTGTGCACATTTAATAAATATACTACAGTAATAGTGCACATTGTGTAAATATACTACAGTAATAGTGCACATTGTGTACATACACTACAGTAATTGTGCACATTGTGTAAATATACAACAGTCTATGCACATTGTCAAAATATTTTATACTAATTGTGCACATTTAATAAATATACTACAATAATAGTGCACATTGTGTAAATATACTATATTAATTGTGCACATTGTATAAATATACAAAAGTCTGTGCACATTGTTAAAATATATTACACTAATTGTGCACATTGTATAAATATACAACAGTCTGTGCACATTGTAAAAATATAATACTGGAATAGTGCACATTGTGTAAATATATTACAGTAATAGTGCACATTGTATAAATATACAACAGTCTATGCACATTGTAAAAATATTTTCACTAATTGTGCACATTGTAAAAATATACTACAGTAATAGTGCACATTGTTTAAATATACTACAGTAATTGTGCACATTGTAAAAATATGTACACTAATTGTGCACATTGTATAAATATACTACATTAATTGTGCACATTATGTAAATACACTACAGTAACTGCACATTGTGTAAATATAGTACAGTAATAGTTCACATTGTACAAATATGCTACAGTAATAGTGCACATTATATAAATATACTACAGTAATAGTGCACATTGTGTAAATATAATACAGTAATTGTGCACATTGTAAAATATTTTTCACTAATTATGCACATTGTATAAATATACAACAGTCTGTGCACATTGTAAAAATATTTTTCACTAATTGTGCACACTGTAAAAATATACTACAGTAATAGTGCACATTGTGTAAATATACTATATTAATTGTGCACATTGTATAAATATACAAAAGTCTGTGCACATTGTTAAAATATATTACACTAATTGTGCACATTGCATAAATATACAACAGTCTGTGCACATTGTAAAAATATAATACAGGAATAGTGCACATTGTGTAAATATACTATAGTAATTGTGCACATTGTATAAATATACAACAGTCTGTGCACATTGTAAAAATATACTACAGTAATAGTGCACATTGTGTACATATACTACAGTAATTGTGCACATTGTGTAAATATATTACAGTAATAGTGCACATTGTGTAAATATACTACAGTAATAGTGCCACATTGTATAAATATACAACAGTCTATGCACATTGTCAAACTATTTTTATCTAATTGTGCATATTGTATAAATATACTACAGTAACTGCGCACATTGTAAAAATATACTACAGTAATAGTGCACATTGTATAAATATACTACAATAATAGTGCACATTGTGTAAATATACTATATTAATTGTGCACATTGTATAAAATATACAAAAGTCTGTGCACATTGTTAAAATATATTACACTAATTGTGCACATTGTATAAATATACAACAGTCTGTGCACATTGTAAAAATATAATACTGCGAATAGTGCACGTTCTGTAAATATATTACAGTAATAGTGTACATTGTATAAATATACAACAGTCTGTGCACATTGTAAAAATATTTTCACTAATTGTGCACATTGTAAAAATATACTACAGTAATAGTGCACATTGTTTAAATATACTACAGTAATTGTGCACATTGTAAAAATATGTACACTATTTGTGCACATTGTATAAATACACTACATTAATTGTGCACATTGTGTAAATATACTACAGTAACTGCACATTGTGTAAATATAGTACAGTAATAGTGCACATCCTGTAAATATACTACAGCAACTGTGCACATTGTGCAAATATACTACAGTAATAGTGCACATTATATAAATATACTACAGTAATAGTGCACATTGTGTACATACACTACAGTAATTGTGCACATTGTGTAAATATACAACAGTCTATGCACATTGTCAAAATATTTTATGCTAATTGTGCACATTTAATAAATATACTACAGTAATAGTGCACATTGTGTAAATATACTACAGTAATAGTGTACATTGTATAAATATACAATAGTCTATGCACATTGTCAAAATATTTTTCACTAATTGTGCATATTGTATAAATATACTACAGTAACTGCGCACATTGTAAAAATATACTATAGTAATAGTGCACATTGTATAAATATACAAAAGTCTGTGCACATTGTTAAAATATATTACATTAATTGTGCACATTGTATAAATATACAACAGTGTGTGCACATTGTAAAAATATTTTTCACTAATTGTGCACACTGTAAAAATATACTATAGTAATAGTGCACATTGTGTAAATATACTATATTAATTGTGCACATTGTATAAATATACAAAAGTCTGTGCACATTGTTAAAATATATTACACTAATTGTGCAAATTGCATAAATATACAACAGTCTGTGCACATTGTAAAAATATAATACAGGAATAGTGCACATTGTGTAAATATACTATAGTAATTGTGCACATTGTATAAATATACAACAGTCTGTGCACATTGTAAAAATATACTACAGTTATAGTGCACATTGTGTACATATACTACAGTAATTGTGCACATTGTGTAAATATACAACAGTCTATGCACATTGTCAAAATATTTTATACTAATTGTGCACATTTAATAAATATACTACAGTAATAGTGCACATTGTGTAAATATACTATAGTAATAGTGCACATTGTGTAAATATACTATAGTAATAGTGCACATTGTGTAAATATACTATATTAATTGTACACATTGTATAAATATACAAAAGTCTGTGCACATTGTTAAAATATATTACACTAATTGTGCACATTGTATAAATATACAAGTCTGTGCACATTGTAAAATATAATACAGGAATAGTGCACATGGTGCAAATATACTACAGTAATAGTGCACATTGTATAAATATACAACAGTCTATGCACATTGTCAAACTATTTTTATCTAATTGTGCATATTGTATAAATATACTACAGTAACTGTGCACATTGTAAAAATATACTACAGTAATAGTGCACATTGTATAAATATACTACAGTAATAGTGCACATTGTGTAAATATACTATATTAATTGTGCACATTGTATAAATATACAAAAGTCTGTGCACATTGTTAAAACATATTACACTAATTGTGCACATTGTATAAATATACAACAGTCTGTGCACATTGTAAAAATATAATACTGGAATAGTGCACATTGTGTAAATATATTACAGTAATAGTGCACATTGTATAAATATACAACAGTCTGTGCACATTGTAAAAATATTTTCACTAATTGTGCACATTGTAAAAATATACTACAGTAATAGTGCACATTGTTTAAATATACTACAGTAATTTTGCACATTGTAAAAAATATGTACACTAATTGTGCACATTGTATAAATATACTATATTAATTGTGCACATTGTGTAAATACAATACAGTAACTGCACATTGTGTAAATATAGTACAGTAATAGTGCACATCCTGTAAATATACTACAGCAACTGTGCACATTGTGCAAATATAGTACAGTAATTGTGCACATTGTACAAATATACTACAGTAATAGTGCATATTATATAAATATACTACAGTAATAGTGCACATTGTGTAAATATAATACAGTAATTGTGCACATTGTAAAATATTTTTCACTAATTGTGCACATTGTATAAATATACTACAGTAACTGTGCACATTTTAAAAATATACTACAGTAAATGCCCATTGTGTAAATATAATACAGTAATTGTGCACATTGTATAATTATACAACAGTCTGTGCACATTGTGTAAATATATTACTGCAATAGTGCACCTTGTATAAATTAACTACAGTAATAGTGCACATTTAATAAATATACAACAGTCTATGCACATTGTAAAAATATGTTATACTAATTGTGCACATTTAATAAATATACTACAATAATAGTGCACATTGTGTAAATATACTACAGTAATAGTGCACATTGTGTACATACACTACAGTAATAGTGCACATTGTGTAAATATACTATATTAATTGTACACATTGTATAAATATACAAAAGTCTGTGCACATTGTTAAAATATATTACAATAATTGTACACATTGTATAAATATACAACAGTCTGTGCACATTGTAAAAATATAATACAGGAATAGTGCACATTGTGTAAATATGCTACAGTAATTGTGCACATTGTATAAATATACAACAGTCTGTGCACATTGTAAAAATATGTTTCACTAATTGTGCACATTTTAAAAATATACTACAGTAATAGTGCACATTGTGAAAATATGTACACTAATTGTGCACATTGTATAAATATACTACATTAACTGTGCACATTGTGTAAATATACTACAGTAACTGCACATTGTGTAAATATAGTACAGTAATAGTGCTTATCCTGTAAATATACTACAGCAACTGTGCACATTGTGCAAATATAGTACAGTAATTGTGCACATTGTACAAATATACTACATTAATAGTGCACATTATATAAATATTCTACAGTAATAGTGCACATTGTGTAAATATAATACAGTAATTGTGCACATTGTAAACTATTTTTCACTAATTGTGCACATTGTATAAATATACTAAAGTAATAGTGCACATTGTATAAATATACAACAGTCTATGCACATTGTCAAAATATTTTTCACTAATTGTGCATATTGTATAAATATACTACAGTAACTGCGCACATTGTAAAAATATACTACAGTAATAGTGCACATTGTGTAAATATACTATATTAATTGTGCACATTGTATAAATATACAAAAGTCTGTGCACATTGTTAAAATACATTACACTAATTGTGCACATTGCATAAATATACAACAGTCTGTGCACATTGTAAAAATATAATACAGGAATAGTGCACATTGTGTAAATATACTATAGTAATTGTGCACATTGTAGAAATATACAACAGTCTGTGCACATTGTAAAAATATACTACAGTAATAGTGCACATTGTTTAAATATACTACAGTAATTGTGCACATTGTATAAATATACAACAGTCTGTGCACATTGTAAAAATATTTTTCACTAATTGTGCACATTGTAAAAATATACTACAGTAATAGTGCACATTGTTTAAATATACTACAGTAATTGTGCACATTGTAAAAATATGTACACCATTTGTGCACATTGTATAAATACACTACATTAATTGTGCACATTGTGTAAATATACTACAGTAACTGCACATTGTGTAAATATAGTACAGTAATAGTGCACATCCTGTAAATATACTACAGCAACTGTGCACATTGTGCAAATATAGTACAGTAATTGTGCACATTGTACAAATATACTACAGTAATAGTGCACATTATATAAATATACTACAGTAATAGTGCACATTGTATAAATATACAACAGTCTATGCACATTGTCAAAATATTTTATACTAATTGAGCACATTTAATAAATATACTACAGTAATAGTGCACATTGTGTAAATATACTATAGTAATAGTGCACATTGTATAAATATACAACAGTCTATGCACATTTTCAAAATATTTTTCACTAATTGTGCATATTGTATAAATATACTACAGTAATAGTGCACATTGTGTGAATATACTATATTAATTCTGCACATTGTATAAATATACAAAAGTCTGTGCACATTGTTAAAATATATTACACTAATTGTGCACATTGCATAAATATACAACAGTCTGTGCACATTGTAAAAATATAATACAGGAATAGTGCACATTGTGTAAATATACTATAGTAATTGTGCACATTGTGTAAATATACAACAGTCTATGCACATTGTCAAAATATTTTATACTAATTGTGCACATTTAATAAATATACTACAGTTATAGTGCACATTGTGTAAATATACTATAGTAATAGTGCACATTGTATAAATATACAACAGTAATAGTGCACATTGTGTAAATATACTATATTAATTGTGCACATTGTATAAATATACAAAAGTCTGTGCACATTGTTAAAATATATTACACTAATTGTGCACAGTGCATAAATATACAACAGTCTGTGCACATTGTAAAAATATAATACAGGAATAGTGCACATTGTGTAAATATACTATAGTAATTGTGCACATTGTAAAAATATACAACAGTCTGTGCACATTGTAAAAATATACTACAGTAATAGTGCACATTGTTTAAATATACTACAGTAATTGTGCACATTGTGTAAATATACAACAGTCTATGCACATTGTCAAAATATTTTATACTAATTGTGCACATTTAATAAATATACTACAGTAATAGTGCACATTGTGTAAATATACTATATTAATTGTGCACATTGTATAAATATACAAAAGTCTGTGCACATTGTTAAAATATATTACACTAATTGTGCACATTGTATAAATATACAACAGTCTGTGCACATTGTAAAAATATAATACTGGAATAGTGCACATTGTGTAAATATATTACAGTAATAGTGCACATTGTATAAATATACAACAGTCTGTGCACATTGTAAAAATATTTTCACTAATTGTGCACATTGTAAAAATATACTACAGTAATAGTGCACATTGTTTAAATATACTACAGTAATTGTGCACATTGTAAAAATATGTACACTAATTGTGCACATTGTATAAATATACTACATTAATTGTGCACATTGTGTAAATACACTACAGTAACTGCACATTGTGTAAATATTGTACAGTAATAGTGCACATCCTGTAAATATACTACAGCAACTGTGCACATTGTGCAAATATAGTACAGTAATTGTGCACATTGTACAAATATACTACAGTAATAGTGCACATTATATAAATATACTACAGTAATAGTGCACATTGTGTAAATATAATACAGTAATTGTGCACATTGTAAAATATTTTTCACTAATTGTGCACATTGTATAAATATACTACAGTAACTGTGCACATTTTAAAAATATACTACAGTAAATGCCCATTGTGTAAATATAATACAGTAATTGTGCACATTGTATAATTATACAACAGTCTGTGCACATTGTGTAAATATATTACTGCAATAGTGCACCTTGTATAAATTAACTACAGTAATAGTGCACATTTTATAAATATACAACAGTCTATGCACATTGTAAAAATATGTTATACTAATTGTGCACATTTAATAAATATACTACAGTAATAGTGCACATTGTGTAAATATACTACAGTAATAGTGCACATTGTGTACATACACTACAGTAATTGTGCACATTGTGTAAATATACAACAGTCTATGCACATTGTCAAAATATTTTATATTAATTGTGCACATTGTATAAATATACAAAAGTCTGTGCACATTGTTAAAATATATTACACTAATTGTGCACATTGTATGAAGATACAACAGTCTGTGCACATTGTAAAAAATATTTTTCACTAATTGTGCACATTGTAAAAATATACTACAGTAATAGTGCACATTGTTTAAATATACTACAGTAATTGTGCACATTGTATAAATATACAACAGTCTGTGCACATTGTAAAAATATAATACAGGAATAGTGCACATTGTGTAAATATACTATAGTAATTGTGCACATTGTAGAAATATACAACAGTCTGTGCACATTGTAAAAATATACTACAGTAATAGTGCACATTGTTTAAATATACTACAGTAATTGTGCACATTGTATAAATATACAACAGTCTGTGCACATTGTAAAAATATTTTTCACTAATTGTGCACATTGTAAAAATATACTACAGTAATAGTGCACATTGTTTAAATATACTACAGTAATTGTGCACATTGTAAAAATATGTACACCAATTGTGCACATTGTATAAATACACTACATTAATTGTGCACATTGTGTAAATATACTACAGTAACTGCACATTGTGTAAATATAGTACAGTAATAGTGCACATCCTGTAAATATACTACAGCAACTGTGCACATTGTGCAAATATAGTACAGTAATTGTGCACATTGTACAAATATACTACAGTAATAGTGCACATTATATAAATATACTACAGTAATAGTGCACATTGTATAAATATACAACAGTCTATGCACATTGTCAAAATATTTTATACTAATTGAGCACATTTAATAAATATACTACAGTAATAGTGCACATTGTGTAAATATACTATAGTAATAGTGCACATTGTATAAATATACAACAGTCTATGCACATTTTCAAAATATTTTTCACTAATTGTGCATATTGTATAAATATACTACAGTAATAGTGCACATTGTGTGAATATACTATATTAATTCTGCACATTGTATAAATATACAAAAGTCTGTGCACATTGTTAAAATATATTACACTAATTGTGCACATTGCATAAATATACAACAGTCTGTGCACATTGTAAAAATATAATACAGGAATAGTGCACATTGTGTAAATATACTATAGTAATTGTGCACATTGTGTAAATATACAACAGTCTATGCACATTGTCAAAATATTTTATACTAATTGTGCACATTTAATAAATATACTACAGTTATAGTGCACATTGTGTAAATATACTATAGTAATAGTGCACATTGTATAAATATACAACAGTAATAGTGCACATTGTGTAAATATACTATATTAATTGTGCACATTGTATAAATATACAAAAGTCTGTGCACATTGTTAAAATATATTACACTAATTGTGCACAGTGCATAAATATACAACAGTCTGTGCACATTGTAAAAATATAATACAGGAATAGTGCACATTGTGTAAATATACTATAGTAATTGTGCACATTGTAAAAATATACAACAGTCTGTGCACATTGTAAAAATATACTACAGTAATAGTGCACATTGTTTAAATATACTACAGTAATTGTGCACATTGTGTAAATATACAACAGTCTATGCACATTGTCAAAATATTTTATACTAATTGTGCACATTTAATAAATATACTACAGTAATAGTGCACATTGTGTAAATATACTATATTAATTGTGCACATTGTATAAATATACAAAAGTCTGTGCACATTGTTAAAATATATTACACTAATTGTGCACATTGTATAAATATACAACAGTCTGTGCACATTGTAAAAATATAATACTGGAATAGTGCACATTGTGTAAATATATTACAGTAATAGTGCACATTGTATAAATATACAACAGTCTGTGCACATTGTAAAAATATTTTCACTAATTGTGCACATTGTAAAAATATACTACAGTAATAGTGCACATTGTTTAAATATACTACAGTAATTGTGCACATTGTAAAAATATGTACACTAATTGTGCACATTGTATAAATATACTACATTAATTGTGCACATTGTGTAAATACACTACAGTAACTGCACATTGTGTAAATATTGTACAGTAATAGTGCACATCCTGTAAATATACTACAGCAACTGTGCACATTGTGCAAATATAGTACAGTAATTGTGCACATTGTACAAATATACTACAGTAATAGTGCACATTATATAAATATACTACAGTAATAGTGCACATTGTGTAAATATAATACAGTAATTGTGCACATTGTAAAATATTTTTCACTAATTGTGCACATTGTATAAATATACTACAGTAACTGTGCACATTTTAAAAATATACTACAGTAAATGCCCATTGTGTAAATATAATACAGTAATTGTGCACATTGTATAATTATACAACAGTCTGTGCACATTGTGTAAATATATTACTGCAATAGTGCACCTTGTATAAATTAACTACAGTAATAGTGCACATTTTATAAATATACAACAGTCTATGCACATTGTAAAAATATGTTATACTAATTGTGCACATTTAATAAATATACTACAGTAATAGTGCACATTGTGTAAATATACTACAGTAATAGTGCACATTGTGTACATACACTACAGTAATTGTGCACATTGTGTAAATATACAACAGTCTATGCACATTGTCAAAATATTTTATATTAATTGTGCACATTGTATAAAATATACAAAAGTCTGTGCACATTGTTAAAATATATTACACTAATTGTGCACATTGTATGAAGATACAACAGTCTGTGCACATTGTAAAAAATATTTTTCACTAATTGTGCACATTGTAAAAATATACTACAGTAATAGTGCACATTGTTTAAATATACTACAGTAATTGTGCACATTGTATAAATATACAACAGTCTGTGCACAATGTAAAAAATATTTTTCACTAATTGTGCACACTGTAATAATATACTACAGTAATAGTGCACATTGTTTAAATATACTATACTAATTGTGCACATTGTAAAAATATGTACACTAATAGTGCACATTGTATAAATATACTACATTAATTGTGCACATTGTGTAAATATACTACAGTAACTGCACATTGTGCAAATATAGTACAGTAATTGTGCACAATGTACAAATATACTACAGTAATAGTGCACATTATATAAATATACTACAGTAATAGTGCACATTTTATAAATATACAACAGTCTATGCACATTGTAAAAATATGTTATACTAATTGTGCACATTTAATAAATATACTACAGCAATAGTGCACATTGTATAAATATACAACAGTCTGTGAACATTGTAAAAATATTTTTCACTAATTGTGCACACTGTAAAAATATACTACAGTAATAGTGCACATTGTTTAAATATACTACAGTAATTGTGCACATTGTATAAATATACTATATTAATTGTGCACATTGTATAAATATACTACAGTAACAGTACCGTATATACACATCTCTACTATATATATATACCGTATATACACATCTCTACTATATATATACCGTATATACACATCTCTATTATATATATACCGTATATACACATCTCTACTATATATATACACCGTATATACACATCTCTACTATATATATACCGTATATACACATCTCTATTATATATACCGTATATACACATCTCTACTATATATATACCGTATAAACATATCTCTACTATATATATACCGTATATACACATTTCTACTATATATATACCGTATATACACATCTCTACTATATATATACAGTATATACACATCTCTACTATATATATATACCGTATATACACATCTCTACTATATATATATCGTATATACACATCTCTATTATATATATATATACCGTATATACACATCTCTATTATATATATACCGTATATACACAACTCTACTATATATATACCGTATATACACATCTCTATTATATATATACCGTATATACACATCTCTATTATATATATACCGTATATACACATCTTTACTATATATATACCGTATATACACATCTCTATTATATATATACCGTATATACACATCTCTACTATATATACCGTTTATACACATCTCTATTCTATATATACCGTATATACACATCTCTACTATATATATACCGTATATACACATCTCTATTATATATATACCGTATATACACATCTCTATTATATATATATATCGTATATACACATCTTTACTATATATACCGTATATACACATCTCTACTATATATATACCGTATATACACATCTCTATTATATATATACAGTATATACACATCTCTACTATATATACCGTATATACACATTTCTACTATATATATACCGTATATACACATCTCTACTATATATATACCGTATATACAGATCTCTACTATATATATACCGTATATACACATCTCTACTATATATATACCGTATATACACATCTTTACTATATATACCGTAAATACACATCTCTATCATATATATACCGTATATACACATCTCTATTATATATACCGTATATACACATCTCTACTATATATATACCGTATATACACATCTCTACTATATATATACCGTATATACACATCTCTATTATATATATACCGTATATACACATCTCTACTATATATACCGTATATACACATCTCTATTATATATATACCGTATATACACATCTCTACTCTATATATATATATATATATACATTACATACACATCTCTACTATATATATACCGTATATACACATCTCTACTATATATATATATATACATTACATACACATCTCTACTATATATATATATACATTACATACACATCTCTACTATATATATATATATATATATATACATTACATACACATCTCTACTATATATATATATATATATATATACATTACATACACATCTCTACTATATATATATATACATTACATACACATCTCTACTATATATATATATATACATTACATACACATCTCTACTATAATATATATATATATATATACATTACATACACATCTCTACTATATATATATGATACATTACATACACATCTCTACTATATATATATATACATTACATACACATCTCTACTATATATATATATACATTACATACACATCTCTACTATATATAAATATACATTACATACACATCTCTACTATATATATATATACATTACATACACATCTCTACTATATATATATATACATTACATACACATCTCTACTATATATATATATATATACATTACATACACATCTCTACTATATATATATACATTACATACACATCTCTACTATACATATATATACATTACATACACATCTCTACTATATATATATATACATTACATACACATCTCTACTATATATATATATATACATTACATACACATCTCTATATATATATATACACATTACATACACATCTCTACTATATATATATATACATTACATACACATCTCTACTATATATATATACATTACATACACATCTCTACTATATATATATATATACATTACATACACATCTCTACTATATATATATATATATATACATTACATACACATCTCTATTATATATATATATACATTACATACACATCTCTACTATATATATATATAACATTACATACACATCTCTACTATATATATATATACATTACATACACATCTCTACTATATATATACATTACATACACATCTCTACTATATATATATATACATTACATACACATCTCTACTATATATATACATTACATACACATCTCTACTATATATATATATACATTACATACACATCTCTATTATATATATATATACATTACATACACATCTCTACTATATTATATATATATATACATTACATACACATCTCTACTATATATATATATATACATTACATACACATCTCTACTATATATATATATACATTACATACACATCTCTACTATATATATATACATTACATACACATCTCTACTATATATATATACATACATACACATCTATTAATATATATATACATTACATACACATCTCTACTATATATATATATTATATATACATTACATACACATCTCTACTATATATATATACATTACATACACATCTCTACTATATATATATATACATTACATACACATCTCTACTATATATATATACATTACATACACATCTCTATTATATATATATACATTACATACACATCTCTACTATATATATATACATTACATACACATCTCTACTATATATATATACATTACATACACATCTCTACTATATATATATATACATTACATACACATCTCTACTATATATATACATTACATACACATCTCTACTATATATATAGTATACATTACATACACATCTCTACTATATATATATATACATTACATACACATCTCTACTATATATATATACATTACATACACATCTCTACTATATATATACCGTATATACAGATCTCTACTATATATATACCGTATATACACATCTCTACTATATTTATACCGTATATACAGATCTCTACTATATATATACCGTATATACAGATCTCTACTATATATATACCGTGTATACACATCTCTACTATATATATACCGTATATACACATCTCTATTATATATATATACCGTATATACACATCTCTATTATATATATACCGTATATACACATCTCTACTATATATATATACCGTATATACACATCTCTACTATATATATATACCGTATATACACATCTCTACTATATATATACCGTATATACACATCTCTACTATATATATACGTATATACACATCTCTACTATATATACCGTATATACACATCTCTACTATATATATACCGTATATACACATCTCTACTATATATATACTGTACATACACATCTCTACTATATATATATATATATATACCGTACATACACATCTCTACTATATATATACCGTATATACAGATCTCTACTATATATATACCGTATATACAGATCTCTACTATATATATACCGTATATACACATCTCTACTATATATATACCGTATATACACATCTCTACTATATATATACCGTATATACACATCTCTACTATATATATACGTATATACACATCTCTACTATATATATATATACCGTATATACACATCTCTACTATATATATATACCGTATATACACATCTCTACTATATATATACCGTATATACACATCTCTACTATATATATACCGTATATACACATCTCTACTATATATATACCGTATATACACATCTCTACTATATATATACCGTATATACACATCTCTACTATATATATACCGTATATACACATCTCTACTATATATATACACCGTATATACACATCTCTATTATATATATACCGTATATACACATCTCTATTATATATATACCGTATATACACATCTTTACTATATATACCGTATATACACATCTCTACTATATATATACCGTATATACACATCTCTATTATATATATACCGTATATACACATCTCTACTAATATATACCGTATATACACATCTCTACTATATATATACCGTATATACACATCTCTACTATATATATATACCGTATATACACATCTCTACTATATATATATACCGTATATACACATCTCTACTATATATATACCGTATATACACATCTCTATTATATATATACCGTATATACACATCTCTACTATATATATATACCGTATATACAGATCTCTACTATATATATACCGTATATACACATCTCTATTATATATATACCGTATATACACATCTCTACTATATATACCTTATATACACATCTCTACTATATATATACCGTATATACACATCTCTACTATATATATACCGTATATACACATCTCTACTATATATATACCGTATATACACATCTCTACTATATATACCGTATATACACATCTCTACTATATATATATACCGTATATACACATCTCTACTATATATACCGTATATACACATCTCTACTATATATATACCGTATATACACATCTCTACTATATATATACCGTATATACACATCTCTATTGTATATATACCGTATATACACATCTCTACTATATATACCGTATATACACATCTCTACTATATATATATACCGTACATACACATCTCTACTATATATATACCGTATATACACATCTCTACTATATATATACCGTATATACACATCTCTACTATATATATATACCGTATATACACATCTCTACTATATATATACCGTATATACACATCTCTACTATATATACCGTATATACAGATCTCTACTATATATATACCGTATATACACATCTCTATTATATATATACCGTATATACACATCTCTACTATATATATACCGTATATACACATCTCTACTATATATATACCGTATATACACATCTCTACTATATATACCGTATATACACATCTCTACTATATATACACCGTATATACACATCTCTACTATATATATACCGTATATACACATCTCTATTATATATATACCGTATATACACATCTCTACTATATATACCGTATATACACATCTCTACTATATATATACCGTACATACACATCTCTACTATATATATACCGTATATACACATCTCTACTATATATATACCGTATATACACATCTCTACTATATATATATATACCGTATATACACATCTCTACTATATATATATACCGTATATACACATCTCTACTATATATACCGTATATACACATCTCTACTATATATATACCGTATAATACACATCTCTACTATATATATACCGTATATACACATCTCTATTATATATACCGTATATACACATCTCTACTATATATACACCGTATATACACATCTCTACTATATATATACCGTATATACACATCTCTATTATATATATACCGTATATACACATCTCTACTATATAATACCGTATATAACACATCTCTACTATATATATACCGTACATACACATCTCTACTATATATATACCGTATATACACATCTCTACTATATATATACCGTATATACACATCTCTACTATATATATATACCGTATATACACATCTCTACTATATATACCGTATATACACATCTCTACTATATATATACCGTATATACACATCTCTACTATATATATACCGTATATACACATCTCTATTATATATATACCGTATATACACATCTCTATTATATATAACCGTATACCTCTCTACTATATATACCTATATACACATCTCTACTATATATATACCGTATATACACATCTCTACTATATATATATACCGTATATACACATCTCTACTATATATATACCGTATATACACATCTCTACTATATATATACCGTATATACACATCTCTACTATATATATACCTGTATTAATACACATCTCTACTATATATACCGTATATACACATCTCTACTATATATATAACCGTATATACACATCTCTACTAT
>NW_026608567.1:0-62631 GCF_029499605.1 Hyla sarda | reverse complement strand
AGGAAGATACTGGGGGAGGAGGACCCTGCTGTGACCACTGGGGAAAGGGATGAAGATACTGAAGATGAGGATGCCCTCTTGTGACTATTGGTGGAAAAGATGAAGGTATTGGGGGAGAAGGGCCCTGCTGTGACCACTGGTGGAAGGGATGAAGATACTGGGGGGGGGGGGGGGGGTAAGGAAATACTGTTGTGACTATTGGTGGAAGAGATGAAAATATTGGGGGAGGAGGCCCTGCTGTGACTACTGGTGGAAGGGGATGAAGGTATTGGGGGACACTGGGAGGGGGAGGGCCCTGCTGTGACTACTGGTGGAAGGGATGAAGATACTGGGGGGGAGGACCCTGCTATGACTACTGGTGGAAGGGATGAAGGTATTGGGGGATGAGGCCCTGCTGTGACTACTAGTGGAAGGGATGAAGGTATTGGGGGAGGAGGACCCTACTGTGACTACTGGTGGAAGGGATGAAGGTATTGGGGGGAGGAGGACCCTTCTGTGACTATTGGTGGGAGGGATGAAGGTATTGGGGGGAGGAGGACCCTACTGTAACTACTGGTGGAAGGGATGAATGTATTGGGGGAGGAGGACCCTACTGTGACTACTGGTGGAAGGGATGAAGGTATTGGGGGAGGAAGACCCTGCTGTGACTATTGGTGGGAGGGATGAAGGTATTGGGGGAGGAGGGACCCTACTGTGACTATTGGTGGGAGGGGAGGGATGAAGGTATTGGGGGAGGAGGACCCTACTGTGACTACTGGTGGAAGGGATGAAGGTATTGGGGGAGGAGGACCCTGCTGTGACTACTGGTGGAAGGGATGAATGTATTGGGGGAGGAGGACCCTACTGTGACTACTGGTGGAAGGGATGAAGGTATTGGGGGAGGAAGACCCTGCTGTGACTATTGGTGGGAGGGATGAAGGTATTGGGGGGAGGAGGGACCCTACTGTGACTATTGGTGGGAGGGAGGGATGAAGGTATTGGGGGAGGAGGACCCTACTGTGACTACTGGTGGAAGGGATAAAGGTATTGGGGAGGAGGACCCTACTGTAACTACTGGTGGAAGGGATGAAGGTATTGGGGGAAGGAGGACCCTGCTGTGACTACTGGTGGAAGGGATGAAGGGATTGGGGGAGGAGGACTCTTCTGTGACTATTGGTGGGAGGGATAAAAGTATTGGGGGAGGAGGCCCTGCTGTGACTACTGGTGGAAGGGAAGAAGGTACTGGGGGGAGGAGGCCCTGCTGTGACTACTGGTGGAAGGGATGAAGATACTGGGGAGGAGGCCCTGCTGTGACTACTGGTGGAAGGGATGAAGGTATTGGGGGGAGGAGGGCCCTGCTGTGACTATTGGTGGAAGGGATGAAGGTATTGGGGGAGGAGGGCCCTGCTGTGGACTATTGGTGGGAGGGATGAAGGTATTGGGGGAGGAGGACCCTTCTGTGACTATTAGTGGAAGGGATGAAGGTTTTGGGGGAGGAGGACCCTGCTGTGACTACTGGTGGAAGGGATGAAGGTATTGGGGGAGGAGGACCCTGCTGTGACTATTGGTGGGAGGGATGAAGGTATTGGGGGAGGAGGACCCTACTGTGACTACTGGTTGAAGGGATAAAGGTATTGGGGGAGGAGGACCCCTGTTGTGACTATTGGTGGAAGAGATGAAAATATTGGGGGAGGAGGACCCTGCTGTGACTACTGGTGGAAGGGATGAAGGTATTGGAGGAGGGCCCTGCTGTGACTACTGGTGGAAGTGATGAAGGTATTGGGGGAGGAGGACCCTTCTGTGACTATTGGTGGGAGGGATGAAGGTATTGGGGGAGGAGGACCCTACTGTGACTACTGGTGGAAGGGATGAAGGTATTGGGGGAGGAGGACCCTACTGTGACTACTGGTGGAAGGGATGAAGGTATTGGGGGAGGAGGACCCTGCTGTGACTATTGGTGGGAGGGATGAAGGTATTGGGGGGAGGAGGACCCTACTGTGACTACTGGTGGAAGGGATGAAGGTATTGGGGGAGGAGGACCCTACTGTGACTACTGGTGGAAGGGATGAAGGTATTGGGGGAGGAGGACCCTGCTGTGACTATTGGTGGGAGGGATGAAGGTATTGGGGGAGGAGGACCCTACTGTGACTACCGGTGGAAGGGATAAAGGTATTGGGGGAGGAGGCCCCGCTGTGACTACTGGTGGAAGGGATGAAGGTATTGGGGGAGGAGGACCCTGCTGTGACTATTGGTGGGAGGGATGAAGGTATTGGGGGAGGAGGACCCTTCTGTGACTATTGGTGGGAGGGATAAAAGTATTGGGGGAGGAGGACCCTGCTGTGACTATTGGTGGAAGGGATGAAGGCACTGGGGGAGGAGGACCTTGCTATTACTACTGGTGGAAGGGATGAAGGTATTGGGGGAGGAGGCCCTGCCGTGACTACTGGTGGAAGGGATGAAGGTACTAGGGGGAGGAGGCCCTGCTGTGACTACTGGTGGAAGGGATGAAGATACTGGGGAGGAGGACCCCTGCTGTGACTACTGGTGGAAGGGATGAAGGTATTGGGGGAGGAGGACCCTGCTGTGACTACTGGTGGAAGGGATGAAGGTATTGGGGGAGGAGGACCCTGCTGTGACTACTGGTGGGGAGGGATGAAGATACTGGGGAGGAGGACCCTGCTGTGACTACTGGTGGGAGGGATGAAGGTACTGGGGGGGAGGAGGCCCCTGCCGTGACTACTGGTGGGAGGGATGAAGGTACTGGGGGGAGGAGGCCCTGCTGTGACTACTGGTGGAAGGGATGAAGATACTGGGGAGGAGGACCCTGCTGTGACTACTGGTGGAAGGGATGAAGGTATTGGGGGAGGAGGACCCTGCTGTGACTACTGGTGGAAGGGATGAAGGTATTGTGGGAGGAGGACCCTGCTGTGACTACTGGTGGGAGGGATGAAGGCACTGGGGGAGGAGGCCCTGCTGTGACTACTGGTGGGAGGGATGATGGTATTGGGGGAGGAGGACTCTGCTGTGACTACTGGTGGGAGGGATGATGGTATTGGGGGAGGAGGACCCTGCTGTGACTACTGGTGGAAGGGATGAAGGTATTGGGGGAGGAGGACCCTGCTGTGACTATTGGTGGGAGGGATAAAGGTATTGAGGGAGGAGGACCCTGCTGTGACTACTGGTGGAAGGGATGAAGGTATTGGGGGAGGAGGACCCTGCTATTACTACTGGTGGAAGGGATGAAGGTATTGGGGGGAGGAGGCCCTGCTGTGACTACTGGTGGAAGGGGATGAAGGTATTGGGGGAGGAGGCCCTGCTGTGACTACTGGTGGAAGGGATGAAGGTACTGGGGGGAGGAGGCCCTGCTGTGACTACTGGTGGAAGGGATGAAGATACTGGGGAGGAGGACCCTGCTGTGACTACTGGTGGAAGGGATGAAGGTACTAGGGGGAGGAGGCCCTGCTGTGACTACTGGTGGAAGGGATGAAGGCACTGGGGGAGGAGGACCTTGCTATTACTACTGGTGGAAGGGATGAAGGTATTGGGGGAGGAGGCCCTGCCGTGACTACTGGTGGAAGGGATGAAGGTACTAGGGGGAGGAGGCCCTGCTGTGACTACTGGTGGAAGGGATGAAGATACTGGGGAGGAGGACCCTGCTGTGACTACTGGTGGAAGGGATGAAGGTATTGGGGGAGGAGGACCCTGCTGTGACTACTGGTGGAAGGGATGAAGGTATTGGGTGAGGAGGACCCTGCTGTGACTACTGGTGGGAGGGATGAAGATACTGGGGAGGAGGACCCTGCTGTGACTACTGGTGGGAGGGATGAAGGTACTGGGGGGAGGAGGCCCTGCCATGACTACTGGTGGGAGGGATGAAGGTACTGGGGGGAGGAGGCCCTGCTGTGACTACTGGTGGAAGGGATGAAGATACTGGGGAGGAGGACCCTGCTGTGACTACTGGTGGAAGGGATGAAGGTATTGGGGGAGGAGGACCCTGCTGTGACTACTGGTGGAAGGGATGAAGGTATTGTGGGAGGAGGACCCTGCTGTGACTACTGGTGGGAGGGATGAAGGCACTGGGGGAGGAGGCCCTGCTGTGACTACTGGTGGGAGGGATGATGGTATTGGGGGAGGAGGACTCTGCTGTGACTACTGGTGGGAGGGATGATGGTATTGGGGGAGGAGGACCCTGCTGTGACTACTGGTGGAAGGGATGAAGGTATTGGGGGAGGAGGACCCTGCTGTGACTATTGGTGGGAGGGATAAAGGTATTGAGGGAGGAGGACCCTGCTGTGACTACTGGTGGAAGGGATGAAGGTATTGGGGGAGGAGGACCCTGCTATTACTACTGGTGGAAGGGATGAAGGTATTGGGGGAGGAGGCCCTGCTGTGACTACTGGTGGAAGGGATGAAGGTATTGGGGGAGGAGGCCCTGCTGTGACTACTGGTGGAAGGGATGAAGGTACTGGGGGGAGGAGGCCCTGCTGTGACTACTGGTGGAAGGGATGAAGATACTGGGGAGGAGGACCCTGCTGTGACTACTGGTGGAAGGGATGAAGGTATTGGGGGAGGAGGACCCTGCTGTGACTACTGGTGGAAGGGATGAAGGTATTGGGGGAGGAAGACCCTGCTGTGACTACTGGTGGGAGGGATGAAGATACTGGGGAGGAGGACCCTGCTGTGACTACTGGTGGGAGGGATGAAGGTACTGGGGGGAGGAGGCCCTGCTGTGACTACTGGTGGAAGGGATGAAGATACTGGGGAGGAGGACCCTGCTGTGACTACTGGTGGAAGGGATGAAGGTATTGGGGGAGGAGGACCCTGCTGTGACTACTGGTGGAAGGGATGAATGTATTGGGGGAGGAGGACCCTGCTGTGACTACTGGTGGGAGGGATGAAGGCACTGGGGGAGGAGGCCCTGCTGTGACTACTGGTGGAAGGGATGAAGGTATTGGGGGAGGAGGCCCTGCTGTGACTACTGGTGGAGGGGATGAAGGCACTGGGGGAGGAGGCCCTGTTGTGACTACTGGTGGAAGGGATGAAGGTATTGGGGGAGGAGGACCCTGCTGTGACTACTGGTGGAAGGGATGAAGATATTGGGGGAGGAGGCCCTGCTGTGACTACTGGTGGAGGGGATGAAGGCACTGGGGGAGGAGGCCCTGTTGTGACTACTGGTGGAAGGGATGAAGGTATTGGGGGAGGAGGACCCTGCTGTGACTACTGGTGGAAGGGATGAAGGTATTGGGGGAGGAGGCCCTGTTGTGACTACTGGTGGGAGGGATGATGGTATTGGGGGAGGAGGACCCTGCTGTGACTACTGGTGGAAGGGATGAAGGTATTGGGGGAGGAGGCCCTGCTGTGACTACTGGTGGAGGGGATGAAGGTATTGGGGAGGAGGACCCTGCTGTGACTACTGGTGGAAGGGATGAAGGTATTGGGGGAGGAGGCCCTGTTGTGACTACTGGTGGGAGGGATGAAGGTATTGGGGGAGGAGGCCCTGCTGTGACTACTGGTGGAAGGGATGAAGGTATTGGGGGAGGAGGACCCTGCTGTGACTACTGGTGGAAGGGATGAAGGTACTGGGGGAGGAGGACCCTGCTGTGACTACTGGTGGAAGAGATGAAAATATTGGGGGAGGAGGACCCTGCTGTGACTACTGGTGGAAGGGATGAAGGTATTGGGGGAGGAGGGCCCTGCTGTGACTACTGGTGGAGGGGATGAAGGCACTGGGGGAGGAGGCCCTGTTGTGACTACTGGTGGAAGGGATGAAGGTATTGGGGGAGGAGGACCCTGCTGTGACTACTGGTGGAAGGGATGAAGGTATTGGGGGAGGAGGACCCTGCTGTGACTACTGGTGGAAGGGATGAAGGTATTGGGGGAGGAGGACCCTGCTGTGACTATTGGTGGGAGGGATGAAGGTATTGGGGGAGGAGGACCCTGCTGTGACTACTGGTGGAAGGGATGAAGGTACTGGGGGAGGAGGACCCTGCTGTGACTACTGGTGGAAGAGATGAAAATATTGGGGGAGGAGGACCCTGCTGTCACTACTGGTGGAAGGGATGAAGGTACTGGGGGGAGGAGGCCCTGTTGTGACTACTGGTGGAGGGGATGAAGGTATTGGGGGAGGAGGACCCTGCTGTGACTACTGGTGGAAGGGGTGAAGGTACTGGGGGGAGGAGGCCCTGTTGTGACTACTGGTGGAGGGGATGAAGGTATTGGGGGAGGAGGACCCTGCTGTGACTACTGGTGGAGGGGATGAAGGTATTGGGGGAGGAGGACCCTGCTGTGACTACTGGTGGAGGGGATGAAGATATTGGGGGAGGAGGCCCTGCTGTGACTACTGGTGGAAGGGATGAAGGTATTGGGGGAGGAGGCCCTGTTGTGACTACTGGTGGGAGGGATGATGGTATTGGGGGAGGAGGACCCTGCTGTGACTACTGGTGGGAGGGATGATGGTATTGGGGGAGGAGGACCCTGCTGTGACTACTGGTGGGAGGGATGATGGTATTGGGGGAGGAGGACCCTGCTGTGACTACTGGTGGAAGAGATGAAGGTATTGGGGGGGAGGAGACCCTGTTGTGTCTACTGGAATATCTTTGTTACATATGAGGCCAGTTACACAAATCTGAATCCAATACAACTTTACAGAGATACAGTTGTAGTAAATGTAAAATGGTTGCCCACTAAGGCCGCCCCTGCGGAGCCAGAACTAAGCTCCGGAACTGTTCCCTTCTCCGTAATAGTTCTGCTCCCCATCTCTTCACAGATTACGCTGTTACGGGCTGCTCCTGTGGATCGGCATGTGGATCATGGGATATCCAGGGCTCGAATACATGTCACTGTCAGTGCGCCAACATGGACTGGACCACCGCGGTCTGCTGCAGGAACAAACTACAGTAGATCCAACCAGATGTGGGACCGCTATGACAAGACCACCAGATACTACAGTGATTATAATCTCCTAGAGGGGGTCCTTGCATGAGAGGCCAATATAGGATGAACGTCTTCTCCAGACGAGGGGAGGTGGTGGTCACTATGTATGTTCTGCTTTTATCTTTATGAATTAAATCAATGTAGCATCTAACATCTGACTATTGGTGTATGGAGATCTATAGATATACATCAGACATTATTCACATTTGTAGATTTGCCGAGATAACACTAACATAGCAAACAAGGAAAAGAAAACGTACTTACCTGACAGCTGTAGGATTGACCATGGATTACCAAAAATCAAGATAACCACATTGTATGTATTTAACCTCTTAAGGACATAGGACGTTCTCTAACGTCCCCGCTACCTGGGCTTTAATGCCCAAGGACGTCAGAGAACGTCCTGTTGTATTTCCGGTCTTTGCCGCTCGCCGGGCAGAGATCGGAACCGGATCCCTGCTGAAATCCTTCAACAGGCATCCAGGGCAAACGCCGAGGGGGCCATGTAGGCCCCCATGTCGGCGATCGCCGCAAATCGCAAGGGAAATCGCCCTTGCAATCTGCGGTGATACCGGGCTGATCGAGTCTCTGGGACCCGACCGCCCGGTAATTTCGCATGATCCCGGCTGTCACAGACAGCCAGGACCATGCTGGAGGATAGGAGCGAGGTGGCAAGCCTGCCCCCTCCTCCAATCCCCTGCGATCCGTCGGTTAACTAACCAACCAATCGCAGGGGGGGGGGGGGGGGCGGTTACTTCTTCCCGCCCTGCCCGGCCCCTTGAAGTCCGGAGAGGACGGGAGGAAGACCGGAGGACGCGGCGGGGGACGGGGGAGTGCTGGAGCCCGGCCCCGGTACTTACCTCGTCCCTGAAGACCCGGATCCCGGCGATGAAGACGACGGCGGCGGCGACAGGTGAGTTGATCTTCAGCTGCGGTCAGGCCCTTTACAGCAATGCACATCGCCATAAAGCGACATGCATTGCTGTATTGGGACCCTGTATACTACAACTCCCAGCATGCCCAGACAGCCCTTGGCGTCTGGGCATGCCGGGAGTTGCAGTTTTGCAACATCTGGAGGTCCACAGTTTGGAGACCACTGTGCCCTTCCAGATGTTGCAAAACTACACATCCTCAGCATGCCCTTACTGTCCAGGCATGCTGGGAGTTGTAGTTCTGTAACATCTGAAAGGGCGCAGATTGGGAACCACTGTATTAGTGGTCTGCAAACTGTAGTCCTCCAGATGTTGCAAAATTACAACTCCAAGCATGCTGGGAGTTGTAGTTCGGCAACATCTGGCTCTAAAGATGTTGCCGAACTACTACTCCCAGCATGCCTGAGAATGTTTGGGAGTAGTGGTTTTGCAACAACAGGAGGCACACTGGTTGGGAAACATTGTCTGTTTCCTAACTCAGTGTTTCCCAACCCGTGTGCCTCCAGCTGTTGCAAAACTATAACTACAAGCATGCACTGATAAACTGTGCATGCTGGGAGTTGTAGTTTTGCAACAGCTGGAGGTCCCCCCCCCTCCCTGTGAATGTACAGGGTACAATCACATGGGCAGGGGCTTACAGTGAGTATCAGGCTGCAAGTTTGCGATGCAGCAAATTTTGCGCGGCAGCTCAAACTCGCAGCGGGAAACTCGCTGTAACCCCCCCCCTCCCCCCGCCCCTGTGACTGTACCCTAAAAACACTACACTACACTAACACAAAATAAAATAAAAAGTAAAAAACACTACATATACACATACCCCCACACAGCCCCCCTCCCCAATAAAAAAGAAAAACGTCTGGTACGCCACTGTTTCCAAAATGGAGCCTCCAGCTGTTGCAAAACAACAACTCCCAGTATTGCCGGACAGCCGTTGACTGTCCAAGCATGCTGGGAGTTTTGCAACAGCTGGAGGCACATTGTTTGGGAATCACTGGCATAAAATACCCCTATGTCCACCCCTATGCAAATCCCTAATTCAGGCCTCAAATGCGCATGGCGCTCTCACTTCGGAGCCCTGTCGTATTTCAAGGCAACAGTTTAGGGCCACATATGGGGTATCTCCGTACTCGGGAGAAATTGCCTAACAAATTTTGGGGGGCTTTTTCTCCTTTAACCCCTTATGAAAAGATGAAGTTGGGGTCTACAACAGCATGTTAGTGTAAAAAAATAAGCCCCCCAAAATATGTAATGCAATTTCTCCCGACTACGAAGATACCCCATATGTGGGCGCAAAGTCCTCTGGGGGCGCACAACAAGGCCCAGAAGGGAGAGTGCACCATGTACATTTGAGGTGATTTGCACAGGGGTGGCTGATTGTTACAGCGGTTTTGACAAACGCCCCCAAAAAAAAAATGTGACCCCATTTTGGAAACCACGCCCCTCACGGAATGTAATGAGGGGTGCAGTGAGAATTTACACCCCACAGGTGTCTGACAGATCTTTGGAACAGTGGGCTGTGAAAATAAAAAATTTCGTACAGCCCACTTTTCCAAAGATCTGACAGACACCAGTGGGGGTTAAATGCTCACTGTACCCCTTGTTACGTTCCTCAAGGGGTCTAGTTTCCAAAATGGTATGCCATGTGGGGGTTATTTTGCTGTCCTGGCACCATAGGGGCTTCCTAAATGCGACATGCCCCCCGAGCAAAATTTGCTCTCCAAAAGCCAAATATGACTCCTTCTCTTCTGAGCATTGTAGTTCGCCCGTAGTGCACTTCAGGTCAACTTATGGGGTACCTCCATACTCAGAAGAGATGGGGTTACAAATTTTGGGAGGTATTTTCTGCTATTAACCCTTGCAAAAAGTGAAATTTCGGGGGGAAACACATTTTAGTGAGAAAAAATAAATATTTTTTTACATATGCAAAAAGTCGTGAAACACCTGTGGGGTATTAAGGTTCACTTTACCCCTTGTTACGTTCCCCAAGGGGTCTAGTTTCTAAAATGGTATGATGATGATGACAATAGGGACAACAACACATAGACCAGAGTCAAGTGATTATGACAACAGGGACAACACATACACCAGAGCCAAGTGATAACAGGGACAACACATACACCAGAGCCAAGTGATAACAGGGACAACACATAGACCAGAACCAAGTGATAACAGGGACAACACATAGACCAGAACCAAGTGATAACAGGGACAACACATAGACCAGAGCCAAGTGATAACAGGGACAACACATAGACCAGAACCAAGTGATAACAGGGACAACACATAGACCAGAACCAAGTGATAACAGAGACAACACATAGACCAGAGCCAAGTGATAACAGGGACAACACATAGACCAGAACCAAGTGATAACAGAGACAACACATAGACCAGAGCCAAGTGATAACAGAGACAACACATAGACCAGAGCCAAGTGATAACAGGGACAACACATACACCAGAGCCAAGTGATAACAGGGACAACACATAGACCAGAGCCAAGTGATGACAACAGGGACAACACATAGACCAGAGCCAAGTGATAACAGGGACAACACATAGACCAGAGCCAAGTGATAACAGGGACAACACATACACCAGAGCCAAGTGATAACAGGGACAACACATAGACCAGAGCCAAGTGATAACAGGGACACCACATAGACCAGAGCCAAGTGATGACAGGGACAACACATAGTCCAGAACCAAGTGATGACAATAGGGACAACACAAAGACCAGAGCCAAGTGATAACAGGGACAACACATAGACCAGAACCAAGTGATAACAGGGACAACACATAGACCAGAGCCAAGTGATGACAACAAGGACTACACATAGACCAGAGCCAAGTGATAACAGGGACAACACATAGACCAGAGCCAAGTGATAACAGGGACAACACATAGACCAGAGCCAAGTGATTATGACAACAGGGACAACACATACACCAGAGCCAAGTGATAACAGGGACAACACATAGACCAGAGCCAAGTGATAACAGGGACAACACATAGACCAGAGCCAAGTGATTATGACAACAGGGACAACACATACACCAGAGCCAAGTGATAACAGGGACAACACATAGACCAGAACCAAGTGATGACAATAGGGACAACACAAAGACCAGAGCCAAGTGATGATGACAATAGGGACAACACAAAGACCAGAACCAAGTGATGATGACAATAGGGACAACACAAAGACCAGAGCCAAGTGATGACAGGGACAACACATACACCAGAGCCAAGTGATAACAGGGACAAAACATAGACCAGAGCCAAGTGATGACAATAGGGACAACACAAAGACCAGAGCCAAGTGATGATGACAATAGGGACAACACAAAGACCAGAACCAAAAGATGATGACAATAGGGACAACACAAAGACCAGAGCCAAGTGATGATGACAATAGGGACAACACAAAGACCAGAGCCAAGTGATTTGGAGGGGCAAGCTGTGCATAACTAGCTTGCCCCCAGACTGGTGAGCAGTTAAGGGGTTAAGAAATATACAGGCAAGGTTTTTAGCCCCCTCCCCTGTCTGTAAAAACTTGTTGGTAACTAAAGTGGTGTGTCCCATGGGTGGGGGGGAAGGAGTGCACCAATCAGTGGTGTAATAGTTTCCCAGGCTTTTAGGGGCCCCCCCCCTGGGTATTTATAGCTGTGGTGCCTCCCTTCCCCCCTCAATCTGCCCAGTACCCGGAGTTTTGCCCTCCCTCCCTTTTTGTATCTCTGTTTATTGTAAGTCACAGCTTGGCGGTAAGAAGACGGTGAAAGCGGGGTCAACCCGGGGTAGACCTCCACACAGGACAGTGTGGCAGCACCTCTCGGGTTGGCAAGAAGCCAATCGGTGTCTTTGTTACAGTTAAATTGTTATTTATATAAGTAATTTTATAAATAAAGCTGTGGCCGATCCCCACCCATAAAAAGTTGAATTGTTGTTGTGTCAGTTATTATTTAATTAATTATTGTAGTAAGGGGGAGGGGTAGTTATAGCCGCTAGGAGCTAATTGGGTCTCAACAGTCATGACAACAGGGACAACACAAAGACCAGAGCCAAGTGATAACAGGGACAACACAAAGACCAGAGCCAAGTGATAACAGGGACAACACATAGTCCAGAACCAAGTGATGACAACAGGGACAACACATAGTCCAGAACCAAGTGATGACAGGGACAACACATAGACCAGAGCCAAGTGATAACAGGGACAACACATAGACCAGAGCCAAGTGAGGACAACAGGGACAACACATAGACCAGAGCCAAGTGATGACAACAGGGACAACACATAGACCAGAGCCAAGTGATAACAGGGACAACACAAAGACCAGAGCCAAGTGATAACAGGGACAACACAAAGACCAGAGCCAAGTGATAACAGGGACAACACATAGTCCAGAACCAAGTGATGACAACAGGGACAACACATAGTCCAGAACCAAGTGATGACAGGGACAACACATAGACCAGAGCCAAGTGATGACAACAGGGACTACACATAGACCAGAGCCAAGTGATAACAAGGACAACACATAGTCCAGAGCCAAGTGATAACAGGGACAACACATAGACCAGAGCCAAGTGATAACAAGGACAACACAAAGACCAGAGCCAAGTGTTAACAGGGACAACACAAAGACCAGAGCCAAGTGATAACAGGGACAACACATAGTCCAGAACCAAGTGATGACAACAGGGACAACACATAGTCCAGAACCAAGTGATGACAGGGACAACACATAGACCAGAGCCAAGTGATGACAACAGGGACAACACAAAGACCAGAGCCAAGTGATAACAGGGACAACACAAAGACCAGAGCCAAGTGATAACAGGGACAACACATAGTCCAGAACCAAGTGATGACAACAGGGACAACACATAGTCCAGAACCAAGTGATGACAGGGACAACACATAGACCAGAGCCAAGTGATGACAACAGGGACTACACATAGACCAGAGCCAAGTGATAACAAGGACAACACATAGTCCAGAGCCAAGTGATAACAGGGACAACACATAGACCAGAGCCAAGTGATAACAAGGACAACACATAGACCAGAGCCAAGTGATAACAGGGACAACACAAAGACCAGAGCCAAGTGATAACAGGGACAACACATAGTCCAGAACCAAGTGATGACAACAGGGACAACACATAGTCCAGAACCAAGTGATGACAGGGACAACACATAGACCAGAGCCAAGTGATGACAGGGACAACACATAGACCAGAACCAAGTGATAACAGGGACAACACATAGACCAGAGCCAAGTGATGACAGGGACAACACATAGACCAGAACCAAGTGATAACAGGGACAACACATAGACCAGAGCCAAGTGATAACAACAGGGACTACACATAGACCAGAGCCAAGTGATAACAGGGACAACACATAGACCAGAGCCAAGTGATAACAGGGACAACATATAGACCAGAACCAAGTGATGACAGGGACAACACATAGACCAGAGCCAAGTGATAACAGGGACAACACAAAGACCAGAGCCAAGTGATAACAGGGACAACACATAGTCCAGAACCAAGTGATGACAACAGGGACAACACATAGTCCAGAACCAAGTGATGACAGGGACAACACATAGACCAGAGCCAAGTGATGACAGGGACAACACATAGACCAGAACCAAGTGATAACAGGGACAACACATAGACCAGAGCCAAGTGATGACAGGGACAACACATAGACCAGAACCAAGTGATAACAGGGACAACACATAGACCAGAGCCAAGTGATAACAACAGGGACTACACATAGACCAGAGCCAAGTGATAACAGGGACAACACATAGACCAGAGCCAAGTGATAACAGGGACAACATATAGACCAGAACCAAGTGATGACAGGGACAACACATAGACCAGAGCCAAGTGATGACAACAGGGACAACACATAGACCAGAACCAAGTGATGACAGGGACAACACATAGACCAGAACCAAGTGATGACAACAGGGACAACACATAGACCAGAACCAAGTGATGACAGGGAAAAAACATAGACCAGAGCCAAGTGATAACAGGGACAACACATAGACCAGAGCCAAGTGATAACAGGGACAACACATAGACCAGAGCCAAGTGATGACAGGGACAACACATAGACCAGAGCCAAGTGACAACAGGGACAACACATAGACCAGAGCCAAGTGATGACATGGACAACACATAGACCAGAGCCAAGTGATGACAACAGGGACAACACATAGACCAGAGCCAAGTGTTAACAACAGGGACTACACATAGACCAGAGCCAAGTGATAACAGGGACAACACATAGACCAGAGCCAAGTGAAGATGACAACAGGGACAACACACAGACCAAAGCCAAGTGATGATGACAACAGGGACAACACATAGACCAGAACCAAGTGATAACAGGGACAACACATAGACCAGAACCAAGTGATAACAGGGACAACACATAGACCAGAGCCAAGTGATAACAGGGACAACACATAGACCAGAGCCAAGTGATAACAACAGGGACTACACATAGACCAGAGCCAAGTGATGACAGGGACAACACATAGACCAGAACCAAGTGATAACAGGGACAACACATAGACCAGAACCAAGTGATAACAGGGACAACACATAGACCAGAGCCAAGTGATGACAACAGGGACTACACATAGACCAGAGCCAAGTGATGACAGGGACAACACATAGACCAGAACCAAGTGATAACAGGGACAACACATAGACCAGAGCCAAGTGATAACAACAGGGACTACACATAGACCAGAGCCAAGTGATGACAGGGACAACACATAGACCAGAACCAAGTGATAACAGGGACAACACATAGACCAGAGCCAAGTGATGACAACAGGGACAACACATAGACCAGAGCCAAGTGATAACAGGGACAACACATAGACCAGAGCCAAGTGATAACAGGGACAACACATAGACCACAACCAAGTGATAACAGGGACAACACATAGACCAGAGCCAAGTGATGACAACAGGGACAACACATAGACCAGAGCCAAGTGTTAACAACAGGGACTACACATAGACCAGAGCCAAGTGATAACAGGGACAACACATAGACCAGAGCCAAGTGATAACAACAGGGACTACACATAGACCAGAGCCAAGTGAAGATGACAACAGGGACAACACACAGACCAAAGCCAAGTGATGATGACAACAGGGACAACACATAGACCAGAACCAAGTGATAACAGGGACAACACATAGACCAGAACCAAGTGATAACAGGGACAACACATAGACCAGAGCCAAGTGATAACAGGGACAACACATAGACCAGAGCCAAGTGATAACAACAGGGACTACACATAGACCAGAGCCAAGTGATGACAGGGACAACACATAGACCAGAACCAAGTGATAACAGGGACAACACATAGACCAGAACCAAGTGATAACAGGGACAACACATAGACCAGAGCCAAGTGATGACAACAGGGACTACACATAGACCAGAGCCAAGTGATGACAGGGACAACACATAGACCAGAACCAAGTGATAACAGGGACAACACATAGACCAGAGCCAAGTGATAACAGGGACAACACATAGACCAGAACCAAGTGATAACAGGGACAACACATAGACCAGAGCCAAGTGATAACAGGGACAACACATAGACCAGAACCAAGTGATAACAGGGACAACACATAGACCAGAGCCAAGTGATGACAACAGGGACTACACATAGACCAGAGCCAAGTGATGACAGGGACAACAAATAGACCAGAGCCAAGTGATAACAGGGACAACACATAGACCAGAGCCAAGTGATGACAACAGGGACTACACATAGACCAGAGCCAAGTGATAACAGGGACAACACATAGACCAGAGCCAAGTGATAACAGGGACAACACATAGACCAGAACCAAGTGATAACAGGGACAACACATAGACCAGAGCCAAGTGATGACAACAGGGACTACACATAGACCAGAGCCAAGTGATGACAGGGACAACACATAGACCAGAGCCAAGTGATAACAGGGACAACACATAGACCAGAGCCAAGTGATGACAACAGGGACTACACATAGACCAGAGCCAAGTGATGACAGGGACAACACATAGACCAGAGCCAAGTGATAACAGGGACAACACATAGACCAGAGCCAAGTGATGACAGGGACAACACATAGACCAGAGCCAAGTGATGATGACAACAGGGACTACACATAGACCAGAGCCAAGTGATGAAAACAGGGACAATACATAGACCGGAGCCAAGTGATGACGGGGACAACACATAGACCAGAGCCAAGTGATAACAGGGACAACACATAGACCAGAACCAAGTGATAACAGGGACAACACATAGACCAGAGCCAAGTGATGACAACAGGGACTACACATAGACCAGAGCCAAGTGATGACAGGGACAACAAATAGACCAGAGCCAAGTGATAACAGGGACAACACATAGACCAGAGCCAAGTGATGACAACAGGGACTACACATAGACCAGAGCCAAGTGATAACAGGGACAACACATAGACCAGAGCCAAGTGATAACAGGGACAACACATAGACCAGAACCAAGTGATAACAGGGACAACACATAGACCAGAGCCAAGTGATGACAACAGGGACTACACATAGACCAGAGCCAAGTGATGACAGGGACAACACATAGACCAGAGCCAAGTGTTAACAACAGGGACAACACATAGACCAGAGCCAAGTGATGACAACAGGGACTACACATAGACCAGAGCCAAGTGATGACAGGGACAACACATAGACCAGAGCCAAGTGATAACAGGGACAACACATAGACCAGAGCCAAGTGATGACAGGGACAACACATAGACCAGAGCCAAGTGATGATGACAACAGGGACTACACATAGACCAGAGCCAAGTGATGAAAACAGGGACAATACATAGACCGGAGCCAAGTGATGACGGGGACAACACATAGACCAGAGCCAAGTGATGATGACAACAGGGACAACACATAGACCAGAACCAAGTGATAACAGGGACAACACATAGACCAGAGCCAAGTGATAACAGGGACAACACATAGATCAGAGCCAAGTGATAACAGGGACAACACATAGACCAGAGCCAAGTGATAACAGGGACAACACATAGACCAGAGCCAAGTGATAACAGGGACAACACATAGACCAGAACCAAGTGATAACAAAGACAACACATAGACCAGAGCCAAGTGATGACAACAGGGACAACACATAGACCAGAACCAAGTGATGACAGGGACAACACATAGACCAGAACCAAGTGATGACAACAGGGACAACACATAGACCAGAACCAAGTGATGACAGGGAAAAAACATAGACCAGAGCCAAGTGATAACAGGGACAACACATAGACCAGAGCCAAGTGATAACAGGGACAACACATAGACCAGAGCCAAGTGATGACAGGGACAACACATAGACCAGAGCCAAGTGACAACAGGGACAACACATAGACCAGAGCCAAGTGATGACATGGACAACACATAGACCAGAGCCAAGTGATGACAACAGGGACAACACATAGACCAGAGCCAAGTGTTAACAACAGGGACTACACATAGACCAGAGCCAAGTGATAACAGGGACAACACATAGACCAGAGCCAAGTGATAACAGGGACAACACATAGACCAGAGCCAAGTGAAGATGACAACAGGGACAACACACAGACCAAAGCCAAGTGATGATGACAACAGGGACAACACATAGACCAGAACCAAGTGATAACAGGGACAACACATAGACCAGAACCAAGTGATAACAGGGACAACACATAGACCAGAGCCAAGTGATAACAGGGACAACACATAGACCAGAGCCAAGTGATAACAACAGGGACTACACATAGACCAGAGCCAAGTGATGACAGGGACAACACATAGACCAGAACCAAGTGATAACAGGGACAACACATAGACCAGAACCAAGTGATAACAGGGACAACACATAGACCAGAGCCAAGTGATGACAACAGGGACTACACATAGACCAGAGCCAAGTGATGACAGGGACAACACATAGACCAGAACCAAGTGATAACAGGGACAACACATAGACCAGAGCAAAGTGATAACAACAGGGACTACACATAGACCAGAGCCAAGTGATGACAGGGACAACACATAGACCAGAACCAAGTGATAACAGGGACAACACATAGACCAGAGCCAAGTGATGACAACAGGGACAACACATAGACCAGAGCCAAGTGATAACAGGGACAACACATAGACCAGAGCCAAGTGATAACAGGGACAACACATAGACCAGAACCAAGTGATAACAGGGACAACACATAGACCAGAGCCAAGTGATGACAACAGGGACTACACATAGACCAGAGCCAAGTGATGACAGGGACAACAAATAGACCAGAGCCAAGTGATAACAGGGACAACACATAGACCAGAGCCAAGTGATGACAACAGGGACTACACATAGACCAGAGCCAAGTGATAACAGGGACAACACATAGACCAGAGCCAAGTGATAACAGGGACAACACATAGACCAGAACCAAGTGATAACAGGGACAACACATAGACCAGAGCCAAGTGATGACAACAGGGACTACACATAGACCAGAGCCAAGTGATGACAGGGACAACACATAGACCAGAGCCAAGTGATAACAGGGACAACACATAGACCAGAGCCAAGTGATGACAACAGGGACTACACATAGACCAGAGCCAAGTGATGACAGGGACAACACATAGACCAGAGCCAAGTGATAACAGGGACAACACATAGACCAGAGCCAAGTGATGACAGGGACAACACATAGACCAGAGCCAAGTGATGATCATAGGGACAACATATAGACCAGAGCCAAGTGATGAAAACAGGGACAACACATAGACCAGAGCCACGTGATGATGACAACAGGGACTACACATAGACCAGAGCCAAGTGATGAAAACAGGGACAATACATAGACCGGAGCCAAGTGATGACGGGGACAACACATAGACCAGAGCCAAGTGATGATGACAACAGGGACAACACATAGACCAGAACCAAGTGATAACAGGGACAACACATAGACCAGAGCCAAGTGATAACAGGGACAACACATAGATCAGAGCCAAGTGATAACAGGGACAACACATAGACCAGAGCCAAGTGATAACAGGGACAACACATAGACCAGAGCCAAGTGATAACAGAGACAACACATAGACCAGAGCCAAGTGATGACAGGGACAACACATAGACCAGAGCCAAGTGATGACAACAGGGACAACACATAGACCAGAGCCAAGTGATGACAGGGACAACACATAGACCAGAACCAAGTGATAAAAGGGACAACACATACACCAGAGCCAAGTGATGACAACAGGGACAACACATAGACCAGAGCCAAGTGATAACAGGGACAACACATAGACCAGAGCCAAGTGATGATGACAACAGGGACAACACATAGACCAGAACCAAGTGATAACAGGGACAACACATAGACCAGAACCAAGTGATAACAGGGACAACACATAGACCAGAGCCAAGTGATGACAGGGACAACACATAGACCAGAGCCAAGTGATGATGACAACAGGGACAACACATAGACCAGAGCCAAGTGATAACAGGGACAACACAAAGACCAGAGCCAAGTGATAACAGGGACAAAACATAGACCAGAGCCAAGTGATGACAATAGGGACAACACAAAGACCAGAACCAAAAGATGATGACAATAGGGACAACACAAAGACCAGAGCCAAATGATTATGACAACAGGGACAACACAAAGACCAGAGCCAAGTGATTTGGAGGGGCAAGCTGTGCATAACTAGCTTGCCCCCAGACTGGTGAGCAGTTAAGGGGTTAAGAAATATACAGGCAAGGTTTTTAGCCCCCTCCCCTGTCTGTAAAAACTTGTTGGTAACTAAAGTGGTGTGTCCCATGGGTGGGGGGGAAGGAGTGCACCAATCAGTGGTGTAATAGTTTCCCAGGCTTTTAGGGGCCCCCCCCTGGGTATTTATAGCTGTGGTGCCTCCCTTCCCCCCTCAATCTGCCCAGTACCCGGAGTTTTGCCCTCCCTCCCTTTTTGTATCTCTGTTTATTGTAAGTCACAGCTTGGCGGTAAGAAGACGGTGAAAGCGGGGTCAACCCGGGGTAGACCTCCACACAGGACAGTGTGGCAGCACCTCTCGGGTTGGCAAGAAGCCAATCGGTGTCTTTGTTACAGTTAAATTGTTATTTATATAAGTAATTTTATAAATAAAGCTGTGGCCGATCCCCACCCATAAAAAGTTGAATTGTTGTTGTGTCAGTTATTATTTAATTAATTATTGTAGTAAGGGGGAGGGGGAGATATAGCCGCTAGGAGCTAATTGGGTCTCAACAGTCATGACAACAGGGACAACACAAAGACCAGAGCCAAGTGATGACAACAGGGACAACACATAGTCCAGAACCAAGTGATGACAGGGACAACACATAGACCAGAACCAAGTGATGACAGGGACAACACATAGACCAGAGCCAAGTGATGACAACAGGGACAACACAAAGACCAGAGCCAAGTGATAACAGGGACAACACAAAGACCAGAGCCAAGTGATAACAGGGACAACACATAGTCCAGAACCAAGTGATGACAACAGGGACAACACATAGTCCAGAACCAAGTGATGACAGGGACAACACATAGACCAGAGCCAAGTGATGACAACAGGGACTACACATAGACCAGAGCCAAGTGATAACAAGGACAACACATAGTCCAGAGCCAAGTGATAACAGGGACAACACATAGACCAGAGCCAAGTGATGACAACAGGGACTACACATAGACCAGAGCCAAGTGATAACAGGGACAACACATAGACCAGAGCCAAGTGATAACAGGGACAACACATAGACCAGAACCAAGTGATAACAGGGACAACACATAGACCAGAGCCAAGTGATGACAACAGGGACTACACATAGACCAGAGCCAAGTGATGACAGGGACAACACATAGACCAGAGCCAAGTGATAACAGGGACAACACATAGACCAGAGCCAAGTGATGACAACAGGGACTACACATAGACCAGAGCCAAGTGATGACAGGGACAACACATAGACCAGAGCCAAGTGATAACAGGGACAACACATAGACCAGAGCCAAGTGATGACAGGGACAACACATAGACCAGAGCCAAGTGATGATCATAGGGACAACATATAGACCAGAGCCAAGTGATGAAAACAGGGACAACACATAGACCAGAGCCAAGTGATGATGACAACAGGGACTACACATAGACCAGAGCCAAGTGATGAAAACAGGGACAATACATAGACCGGAGCCAAGTGATGACGGGGACAACACATAGACCAGAGCCAAGTGATGATGACAACAGGGACAACACATAGACCAGAACCAAGTGATAACAGGGACAACACATAGACCAGAGCCAAGTGATAACAGGGACAACACATAGATCAGAGCCAAGTGATAACAGAGACAACACATAGACCAGAGCCAAGTGATGACAGGGACAACACATAGACCAGAGCCAAGTGATGACAACAGGGACAACACATAGACCAGAGCCAAGTGATAACAGGGACAACACATAGACCAGAACCAAGTGATGACAACAGGGACAACACATAGACCAGAGCCAAGTGATGACAGGGACAACACATAGACCAGAACCAAGTGATAAAAGGGACAACACATACACCAGAGCCAAGTGATGACAACAGGGACAACACATAGACCAGAGCCAAGTGATAACAGGGACAACACATAGACCAGAGCCAAGTGATGATGACAACAGGGACAACACATAGACCAGAACCAAGTGATAACAGGGACAACACATAGACCAGAACCAAGTGATAACAGGGACAACACATAGACCAGAGCCAAGTGATGACAGGGACAACACATAGACCAGAGCCAAGTGATGATGACAACAGGGACAACACATAGACCAGAGCCAAGTGATAACAGGGACAACACAAAGACCAGAGCCAAGTGATAACAGGGACAAAACATAGACCAGAGCCAAGTGATGACAATAGGGACAACACAAAGACCAGAGCCAAGTGATGATGACAATAGGGACAACACATAGACCAGAGCCAAGTGATAACAGGGACAACACAAAGACCAGAGCCAAGTGATAACAGGGACAAAACATAGACCAGAGCCAAGTGATGACAATAGGGACAACACAAAGACCAGAACCAAAAGATGATGACAATAGGGACAACACAAAGACCAGAGCCAAATGATTATGACAACAGGGACAACACAAAGACCAGAGCCAAGTGATTTGGAGGGGCAAGCTGTGCATAACTAGCTTGCCCCCAGACTGGTGAGCAGTTAAGGGGTTAAGAAATATACAGGCAAGGTTTTTAGCCCCCTCCCCTGTCTGTAAAAACTTGTTGGTAACTAAAGTGGTGTGTCCCATGGGTGGGGGGGAAGGAGTGCACCAATCAGTGGTGTAATAGTTTCCCAGGCTTTTAGGGGCCCCCCCCTGGGTATTTATAGCTGTGGTGCCTCCCTTCCCCCCTCAATCTGCCCAGTACCCGGAGTTTTGCCCTCCCTCCCTTTTTGTATCTCTGTTTATTGTAAGTCACAGCTTGGCGGTAAGAAGACGGTGAAAGCGGGGTCAACCCGGGGTAGACCTCCACACAGGACGGTGTGGCAGCACCTCTCGGGTTGGCAAGAAGCCAATCGGTGTCTTTGTTACAGTTAAATTGTTATTTATATAAGTAATTTTATAAATAAAGCTGTGGCCGATCCCCACCCATAAAAAGTTGAATTGTTGTTGTGTCAGTTATTATTTAATTAATTATTGTAGTAAGGGGGAGGGGGAGATATAGCCGCTAGGAGCTAATTGGGTCTCAACAGTCATGACAACAGGGACAACACAAAGACCAGAGCCAAGTGATGACAACAGGGACAACACATAGTCCAGAACCAAGTGATGACAGGGACAACACATAGACCAGAGCCAAGTGATGACAGGGACAACACATAGACCAGAACCAAGTGATGACAGGGACAACACATAGACCAGAGCCAAGTGATGACAACAGGGACAACACAAAGACCAGAGCCAAGTGATAACAGGGACAACACAAAGACCAGAGCCAAGTGATAACAGGGACAACACATAGTCCAGAACCAAGTGATGACAACAGGGACAACACATAGTCCAGAACCAAGTGATGACAGGGACAACACATAGACCAGAGCCAAGTGATGACAACAGGGACTACACATAGACCAGAGCCAAGTGATAACAAGGACAACACATAGTCCAGAGCCAAGTGATAACAGGGACAACACATAGACCAGAGCCAAGTGATAACAAGGACAACACAAAGACCAGAGCCAAGTGATAACAGGGACAACACAAAGACCAGAGCCAAGTGATAACAGGGACAACACATAGTCCAGAACCAAGTGATGACAACAGGGACAACACATAGTCCAGAACCAAGTGATGACAGGGACAACACATAGACCAGAGCCAAGTGATGACAGGGACAACACATAGACCAGAACCAAGTGATAACAGGGACAACACATAGACCAGAGCCAAGTGATGACAGGGACAACACATAGACCAGAACCAAGTGATAACAGGGACAACACATAGACCAGAGCCAAGTGATAACAACAGGGACTACACATAGACCAGAGCCAAGTGATAACAGGGACAACACATAGACCAGAGCCAAGTGATAACAGGGACAACATATAGACCAGAACCAAGTGATGACAGGGACAACACATAGACCAGAGCCAAGTGATGACAGGGACAACACATAGACCAGAGCCAAGTGATGACAACAGGGACAACACATAGACCAGAACCAAGTGATGACAGGGACAACACATAGACCAGAACCAAGTGATGACAACAGGGACAACACATAGACCAGAACCAAGTGATGACAGGGAAAAAACATAGACCAGAGCCAAGTGATAACAGGGACAACACATAGACCAGAGCCAAGTGATAACAGGGACAACACATAGACCAGAGCCAAGTGATGACAGGGACAACACATAGACCAGAGCCAAGTGACAACAGGGACAACACATAGACCAGAGCCAAGTGATGACATGGACAACACATAGACCAGAGCCAAGTGATGACAACAGGGACAACACATAGACCAGAGCCAAGTGTTAACAACAGGGACTACACATAGACCAGAGCCAAGTGATAACAGGGACAACACATAGACCAGAGCCAAGTGATAACAGGGACAACACATAGACCAGAGCCAAGTGAAGATGACAACAGGGACAACACACAGACCAAAGCCAAGTGATGATGACAACAGGGACAACACATAGACCAGAACCAAGTGATAACAGGGACAACACATAGACCAGAACCAAGTGATAACAGGGACAACACATAGACCAGACCCAAGTGATAACAGGGACAACACATAGACCAGAGCCAAGTGATAACAACAGGGACTACACATAGACCAGAGCCAAGTGATGACAGGGACAACACATAGACCAGAACCAAGTGATAACAGGGACAACACATAGACCAGAACCAAGTGATAACAGGGACAACACATAGACCAGAGCCAAGTGATGACAACAGGGACTACACATAGACCAGAGCCAAGTGATGACAGGGACAACACATAGACCAGAACCAAGTGATAACAGGGACAACACATAGACCAGAGCCAAGTGATAACAACAGGGACTACACATAGACCAGAGCCAAGTGATGACAGGGACAACACATAGTCCAGAGCCAAGTGATAACAGGGACAACACATAGACCAGAGCCAAGTGATAACAAGGACAACACAAAGACCAGAGCCAAGTGATAACAGGGACAACACATAGACCAGAGCCAAGTGATAACAACAGGGACTACACATAGACCAGAGCCAAGTGATGACAGGGACAACACATAGACCAGAACCAAGTGATAACAGGGACAACACATAGACCAGAGCCAAGTGATGACAACAGGGACAACACATAGACCAGAGCCAAGTGATAACAGGGACAACACATAGACCAGAGCCAAGTGATAACAGGGACAACACATAGACCAGAACCAAGTGATAACAGGGACAACACATAGACCAGAGCCAAGTGATGACAACAGGGACAACACATAGACCAGAGCCAAGTGTTAACAACAGGGACTACACATAGACCAGAGCCAAGTGATAACAGGGACAACACATAGACCAGAGCCAAGTGATAACAGGGACAACACATAGACCAGAGCCAAGTGAAGATGACAACAGGGACAACACACAGACCAAAGCCAAGTGATGATGACAACAGGGACAACACATAGACCAGAACCAAGTGATAACAGGGACAACACATAGACCAGAACCAAGTGATAACAGGGACAACACATAGACCAGAGCCAAGTGATAACAGGGACAACACATAGACCAGAGCCAAGTGATAACAACAGGGACTACACATAGACCAGAGCCAAGTGATGACAGGGACAACACATAGACCAGAACCAAGTGATAACAGGGACAACACATAGACCAGAACCAAGTGATAACAGGGACAACACATAGACCAGAGCCAAGTGATGACAACAGGGACTACACATAGACCAGAGCCAAGTGATGACAGGGACAACACATAGACCAGAACCAAGTGATAACAGGGACAACACATAGTCCAGAACCAAGTCCAGAATCCAAGTCCAGAAGTTTTGCCCTCCCTCCCTTTTTGTATCTCTGTTTATTGTAAGTCACAGCTTGGCGGTAAGAAGACGGTGAAAGCGGGGTCAACCCGGGGTAGACCTCCACACAGGACGGTGTGGCAGCAACTCTCGGGTTGGCAAGAAGCCAATCGGTGTCTTTGTTACAGTTAAATTGTTATTTATATAAGTAATTTTATAAATAAAGCTGTGGCCGATCCCCACCCATAAAAAGTTGAATTGTTGTTGTGTCAGTTATTATTTAATTAATTATTGTAGTAAGGGGGAGGGGGAGATATAGCCGCTAGGAGCTAATTGGGTCTCAACAGTCATGACAACAGGGACAACACAAAGACCAGAGCCAAGTGATGACAACAGGGACAACACATAGTCCAGAACCAAGTGATGACAGGGACAACACATAGACCAGAGCCAAGTGATGACAGGGACAACACATAGACCAGAACCAAGTGATGACAGGGACAACACATAGACCAGAGCCAAGTGATGACAACAGGGACAACACAAAGACCAGAGCCAAGTGATAACAGGGACAACACAAAGACCAGAGCCAAGTGATAACAGGGACAACACATAGTCCAGAACCAAGTGATGACAACAGGGACAACACATAGTCCAGAACCAAGTGATGACAGGGACAACACATAGACCAGAGCCAAGTGATGACAACAGGGACTACACATAGACCAGAGCCAAGTGATAACAAGGACAACACATAGTCCAGAGCCAAGTGATAACAGGGACAACACATAGACCAGAGCCAAGTGATAACAAGGACAACACAAAGACCAGAGCCAAGTGATAACAGGGACAACACATAGACCAGAGCCAAGTGATAACAGGGACTACACATAGACCAGAGCCAAGTGATGACAGGGACAACACATAGACCAGAACCAAGTGATGACAGGGAAAAAACATAGACCAGAGCCAAGTGATAACAGGGACAACACATAGACCAGAGCCAAGTGATAACAGGGACAACACATAGACCAGAGCCAAGTGATGACAGGGACAACACATAGACCAGAGCCAAGTGACAACAGGGACAACACATAGACCAGAGCCAAGTGATGACATGGACAACACATAGACCAGAGCCAAGTGATGACAACAGGGACAACACATAGACCAGAGCCAAGTGTTAACAACAGGGACTACACATAGACCAGAGCCAAGTGATAACAGGGACAACACATAGACCAGAGCCAAGTGATAACAGGGACAACACATAGACCAGAGCCAAGTGAAGATGACAACAGGGACAACACACAGACCAAAGCCAAGTGATGATGACAACAGGGACAACACATAGACCAGAACCAAGTGATAACAGGGACAACACATAGACCAGAACCAAGTGATAACAGGGACAACACATAGACCAGACCCAAGTGATAACAGGGACAACACATAGACCAGAGCCAAGTGATAACAACAGGGACTACACATAGACCAGAGCCAAGTGATGACAGGGACAACACATAGACCAGAACCAAGTGATAACAGGGACAACACATAGACCAGAACCAAGTGATAACAGGGACAACACATAGACCAGAGCCAAGTGATGACAACAGGGACTACACATAGACCAGAGCCAAGTGATGACAGGGACAACACATAGACCAGAACCAAGTGATAACAGGGACAACACATAGACCAGAGCCAAGTGATAACAACAGGGACTACACATAGACCAGAGCCAAGTGATGACAGGGACAACACATAGACCAGAACCAAGTGATAACAGGGACAACACATAGACCAGAGCCAAGTGATGACAACAGGGACAACACATAGACCAGAGCCAAGTGATAACAGGGACAACACATAGACCAGAGCCAAGTGATAACAGGGACAACACATAGACCAGAACCAAGTGATAACAGGGACAACACATAGACCAGAGCCAAGTGATGACAACAGGGACAACACATAGACCAGAGCCAAGTGTTAACAACAGGGACTACACATAGACCAGAGCCAAGTGATGACAGGGACAACACATAGACCAGAGCCAAGTGATAACAGGGACAACACATAGACCAGAGCCAAGTGATGACAACAGGGACTACACATAGACCAGAGCCAAGTGATGACAGGGACAACACATAGACCAGAGCCAAGTGATAACAGGGACAACACATAGACCAGAGCCAAGTGATGACAGGGACAACACATAGACCAGAGCCAAGTGATGATCATAGGGACAACATATAGACCAGAGCCAAGTGATGAAAACAGGGACAACACATAGACCAGAGCCACGTGATGATGACAACAGGGACTACACATAGACCAGAGCCAAGTGATGAAAACAGGGACAATACATAGACCGGAGCCAAGTGATGACGGGGACAACACATAGACCAGAGCCAAGTGATGATGACAACAGGGACAACACATAGACCAGAACCAAGTGATAACAGGGACAACACATAGACCAGAGCCAAGTGATAACAGGGACAACACATAGATCAGAGCCAAGTGATAACAGGGACAACACATAGACCAGAGCCAAGTGATAACAGGGACAACACATAGACCAGAGCCAAGTGATAACAGAGACAACACATAGACCAGAGCCAAGTGATGACAGGGACAACACATAGACCAGAGCCAAGTGATGACAACAGGGACAACACATAGACCAGAGCCAAGTGATGACAGGGACAACACATAGACCAGAACCAAGTGATAAAAGGGACAACACATACACCAGAGCCAAGTGATGACAACAGGGACAACACATAGACCAGAGCCAAGTGATAACAGGGACAACACATAGACCAGAGCCAAGTGATGATGACAACAGGGACAACACATAGACCAGAACCAAGTGATAACAGGGACAACACATAGACCAGAACCAAGTGATAACAGGGACAACACATAGACCAGAGCCAAGTGATGACAGGGACAACACATAGACCAGAGCCAAGTGATGATGACAACAGGGACAACACATAGACCAGAGCCAAGTGATAACAGGGACAACACAAAGACCAGAGCCAAGTGATAACAGGGACAAAACATAGACCAGAGCCAAGTGATGACAATAGGGACAACACAAAGACCAGAGCCAAGTGATGATGACAATAGGGACAACACATAGACCAGAGCCAAGTGATAACAGGGACAACACAAAGACCAGAGCCAAGTGATAACAGGGACAAAACATAGACCAGAGCCAAGTGATGACAATAGGGACAACACAAAGACCAGAACCAAAAGATGATGACAATAGGGACAACACAAAGACCAGAGCCAAATGATTATGACAACAGGGACAACACAAAGACCAGAGCCAAGTGATTTGGAGGGGCAAGCTGTGCATAACTAGCTTGCCCCCAGACTGGTGAGCAGTTAAGGGGTTAAGAAATATACAGGCAAGGTTTTTAGCCCCCTCCCCTGTCTGTAAAAACTTGTTGGTAACTAAAGTGGTGTGTCCCATGGGTGGGGGGGAAGGAGTGCACCAATCAGTGGTGTAATAGTTTCCCAGGCTTTTAGGGGCCCCCCCCTGGGTATTTATAGCTGTGGTGCCTCCCTTCCCCCCTCAATCTGCCCAGTACCCGGAGTTTTGCCCTCCCTCCCTTTTTGTATCTCTGTTTATTGTAAGTCACAGCTTGGCGGTAAGAAGACGGTGAAAGCGGGGTCAACCCGGGGTAGACCTCCACACAGGACGGTGTGGCAGCAACTCTCGGGTTGGCAAGAAGCCAATCGGTGTCTTTGTTACAGTTAAATTGTTATTTATATAAGTAATTTTATAAATAAAGCTGTGGCCGATCCCCACCCATAAAAAGTTGAATTGTTGTTGTGTCAGTTATTATTTAATTAATTATTGTAGTAAGGGGGAGGGGGAGATATAGCCGCTAGGAGCTAATTGGGTCTCAACAGTCATGACAACAGGGACAACACAAAGACCAGAGCCAAGTGATGACAACAGGGACAAAACATAGTCCAGAACCAAGTGATGACAGGGACAACACATAGACCAGAGCCAAGTGATGACAGGGACAACACATAGACCAGAACCAAGTGATGACAGGGACAACACATAGACCAGAGCCAAGTGATGACAACAGGGACAACACAAAGACCAGAGCCAAGTGATAACAGGGACAACACAAAGACCAGAGCCAAGTGATAACAGGGACAACACATAGTCCAGAACCAAGTGATGACAACAGGGACAACACATAGTCCAGAACCAAGTGATGACAGGGACAACACATAGACCAGAGCCAAGTGATGACAACAGGGACTACACATAGACCAGAGCCAAGTGATAACAAGGACAACACATAGTCCAGAGCCAAGTGATAACAGGGACAACACATAGACCAGAGCCAAGTGATAACAAGGACAACACAAAGACCAGAGCCAAGTGATAACAGGGACAACACATAGACCAGAGCCAAGTGATAACAGGGACTACACATAGACCAGAGCCAAGTGATGACAGGGACAACACATAGACCAGAACCAAGTGATGACAGGGAAAAAACATAGACCAGAGCCAAGTGATAACAGGGACAACACATAGACCAGAGCCAAGTGATAACAGGGACAACACATAGACCAGAGCCAAGTGATGACAGGGACAACACATAGACCAGAGCCAAGTGACAACAGGGACAACACATAGACCAGAGCCAAGTGATGACATGGACAACACATAGACCAGAGCCAAGTGATGACAACAGGGACAACACATAGACCAGAGCCAAGTGTTAACAACAGGGACTACACATAGACCAGAGCCAAGTGATAACAGGGACAACACATAGACCAGAGCCAAGTGATAACAGGGACAACACATAGACCAGAGCCAAGTGAAGATGACAACAGGGACAACACACAGACCAAAGCCAAGTGATGATGACAACAGGGACAACACATAGACCAGAACCAAGTGATAACAGGGACAACACATAGACCAGAACCAAGTGATAACAGGGACAACACATAGACCAGACCCAAGTGATAACAGGGACAACACATAGACCAGAGCCAAGTGATAACAACAGGGACTACACATAGACCAGAGCCAAGTGATGACAGGGACAACACATAGACCAGAACCAAGTGATAACAGGGACAACACATAGACCAGAGCCAAGTGATGACAACAGGGACTACACATAGACCAGAGCCAAGTGATGACAGGGACAACACATAGACCAGAACCAAGTGATAACAGGGACAACACATAGACCAGAGCCAAGTGATAACAACAGGGACTACACATAGACCAGAGCCAAGTGATGACAGGGACAACACATAGACCAGAACCAAGTGATAACAGGGACAACACATAGACCAGAGCCAAGTGATGACAACAGGGACAACACATAGACCAGAGCCAAGTGATAACAGGGACAACACATAGACCAGAGCCAAGTGATAACAGGGACAACACATAGACCAGAACCAAGTGATAACAGGGACAACACATAGACCAGAGCCAAGTGATGACAACAGGGACAACACATAGACCAGAGCCAAGTGTTAACAACAGGGACTACACATAGACCAGAGCCAAGTGATAACAGGGACAACACATAGACCAGAGCCAAGTGATAACAGGGACAACACATAGACCAGAGCCAAGTGAAGATGACAACAGGGACAACACACAGACCAAAGCCAAGTGATGATGACAACAGGGACAACACATAGACCAGAACCAAGTGATAACAGGGACAACACATAGACCAGAACCAAGTGATAACAGGGACAACACATAGACCAGAGCCAAGTGATAACAGGGACAACACATAGACCAGAGCCAAGTGATAACAACAGGGACTACACATAGACCAGAGCCAAGTGATGACAGGGACAACACATAGACCAGAACCAAGTGATAACAGGGACAACACATAGACCAGAACCAAGTGATAACAGGGACAACACATAGACCAGAGCCAAGTGATGACAACAGGGACTACACATAGACCAGAGCCAAGTGATGACAGGGACAACACATAGACCAGAACCAAGTGATAACAGGGACAACACATAGACCAGAGCCAAGTGATAACAACAGGGACTACACATAGACCAGAGCCAAGTGATGACAGGGACAACACATAGACCAGAACCAAGTGATAACAGGGACAACACATAGACCAGAGCCAAGTGATGACAACAGGGACAACACATAGACCAGAGCCAAGTGATAACAGGGACAACACATAGACCAGAGCCAAGTGATAACAGGGACAACACATAGACCAGAACCAAGTGATAACAGGGACAACACATAGACCAGAGCCAAGTGATGACAACAGGGACTACACATAGACCAGAGCCAAGTGATGACAGGGACAACAAATAGACCAGAGCCAAGTGATAACAGGGACAACACATAGACCAGAGCCAAGTGATGACAACAGGGACTACACATAGACCAGAGCCAAGTGATAACAGGGACAACACATAGACCAGAGCCAAGTGATAACAGGGACAACACATAGACCAGAACCAAGTGATAACAGGGACAACACATAGACCAGAGCCAAGTGATGACAACAGGGACTACACATAGACCAGAGCCAAGTGATGACAGGGACAACACATAGACCAGAGCCAAGTGATAACAGGGACAACACATAGACCAGAGCCAAGTGATGACAACAGGGACTACACATAGACCAGAGCCAAGTGATGACAGGGACAACACATAGACCAGAGCCAAGTGATAACAGGGACAACACATAGACCAAAGCCAAGTGATGACAGGGACAACACATAGACCAGAGCCAAGTGATGATGACAACAGGGACTACACATAGACCAGAGCCAAGTGATGAAAACAGGGACAATACATAGACCGGAGCCAAGTGATGACGGGGACAACACATAGACCAGAGCCAAGTGATGAAAACAGGGACAATACATAGACCGGAGCCAAGTGATAACAGGGACAACACATAGACCAGAACCAAGTGATAACAGGGACAACACATAGACCAGAGCCAAGTGATAACAGGGACAACACATAGATCAGAGCCAAGTGATAACAGGGACAACACATAGACCAGAGCCAAGTGATAACAGGGACAACACATAGACCAGAGCCAAGTGATAACAGGGACAACACATAGACCAGAACCAAGTAATAACAAAGACAACACATAGACCAGAGCCAAGTGATGACAACAGGGACAACACATAGACCAGAACCAAGTGATGACAGGGACAACACATAGACCAGAACCAAGTGATGACAACAGGGACAACACATAGACCAGAACCAAGTGATGACAGGGAAAAAACATAGACCAGAGCCAAGTGATAACAGGGACAACACATAGACCAGAGCCAAGTGATAACAGGGACAACACATAGACCAGAGCCAAGTGATGACAGGGACAACACATAGACCAGAGCCAAGTGACAACAGGGACAACACATAGACCAGAGCCAAGTGATGACATGGACAACACATAGACCAGAGCCAAGTGATGACAACAGGGACAACACATAGACCAGAGCCAAGTGTTAACAACAGGGACTACACATAGACCAGAGCCAAGTGATAACAGGGACAACACATAGACCAGAGCCAAGTGATAACAGGGACAACACATAGACCAGAGCCAAGTGAAGATGACAACAGGGACAACACACAGACCAAAGCCAAGTGATGATGACAACAGGGACAACACATAGACCAGAACCAAGTGATAACAGGGACAACACATAGACCAGAACCAAGTGATAACAGGGACAACACATAGACCAGAGCCAAGTGATAACAGGGACAACACATAGACCAGAGCCAAGTGATAACAACAGGGACTACACATAGACCAGAGCCAATGATGACAGGGACAACACATAGACCAGAACCAAGTGATAACAGGGACAACACATAGACCAGAACCAAGTGATAACAGGGACAACACATAGACCAGAGCCAAGTGATGACAACAGGGACTACACATAGACCAGAGCCAAGTGATGACAGGGACAACACATAGACCAGAACCAAGTGATAACAGGGACAACACATAGACCAGAGCCAAGTGATAACAACAGGGACTACACATAGACCAGAGCCAAGTGATGACAGGGACAACACATAGACCAGAACCAAGTGATAACAGGGACAACACATAGACCAGAGCCAAGTGATGACAACAGGGACAACACATAGACCAGAGCCAAGTGATAACAGGGACAACACATAGACCAGAGCCAAGTGATAACAGGGACAACACATAGACCAGAACCAAGTGATAACAGGGACAACACATAGACCAGAGCCAAGTGATAACAGGGACAACACATAGATCAGAGCCAAGTGATAACAGGGACAACACATAGACCAGAGCCAAGTGATGACAACAGGGACAACACATAGACCAGAGCCAAGTGTTAACAACAGGGACTACACATAGACCAGAGCCAAGTGATAACAGGGACAACACATAGACCAGAGCCAAGTGATAACAGGGACAACACATAGACCAGAGCCAAGTGAAGATGACAACAGGGACAACACACAGACCAAAGCCAAGTGATGATGACAACAGGGACAACACATAGACCAGAACCAAGTGATAACAGGGACAACACATAGACCAGAACCAAGTGATAACAGGGACAACACATAGACCAGAGCCAAGTGATAACAGGGACAACACATAGACCAGAGCCAAGTGATAACAACAGGGACTACACATAGACCAGAGCCAAGTGATGACAGGGACAACACATAGACCAGAACCAAGTGATAACAGGGACAACACATAGACCAGAACCAAGTGATAACAGGGACAACACATAGACCAGAGCCAAGTGATGACAACAGGGACTACACATAGACCAGAGCCAAGTGATGACAGGGACAACACATAGACCAGAACCAAGTGATAACAGGGACAACACATAGACCAGAGCCAAGTGATAACAACAGGGACTACACATAGACCAGAGCCAAGTGATGACAGGGACAACACATAGACCAGAGCCAAGTGATAACAGGGACAACACATAGACCAGAGCCAAGTGATAACAACAGGGACTACACATAGACCAGAGCCAAGTGATGACAGGGACAACACATAGACCAGAACCAAGTGATAACAGGGACAACACATAGACCAGAACCAAGTGATAACAGGGACAACACATAGACCAGAGCCAAGTGATGACAACAGGGACTACACATAGACCAGAGCCAAGTGATGACAGGGACAACACATAGACCAGAACCAAGTGATAACAGGGACAACACATAGACCAGAGCCAAGTGATAACAACAGGGACTACACATAGACCAGAGCCAAGTGATGACAGGGACAACACATAGACCAGAACCAAGTGATGACAGGGACAACACATAGACCAGAGCCAAGTGACAACAGGGACAACACATAGACCAGAGCCAAGTGATGACATGGACAACACATAGACCAGAGCCAAGTGATGACAACAGGGACAACACATAGACCAGAGCCAAGTGATAACAACAGGGACTACACATAGACCAGAGCCAAGTGATGACAGGGACAACACATAGACCAGAACCAAGTGATGACAGGGACAACACATAGACCAGAGCCAAGTGACAACAGGGACAACACATAGACCAGAGCCAAGTGATGACATGGACAACACATAGACCAGAGCCAAGTGATGACAACAGGGACAACACATAGACCAGAGCCAAGTGTTAACAACAGGGACTACACATAGACCAGAGCCAAGTGATAACAGGGACAACACATAGACCAGAGCCAAGTGATAACAGGGACAACACATAGACCAGAGCCAAGTGAAGATGACAACAGGGACAACACACAGACCAAAGCCAAGTGATGATGACAACAGGGACAACACATAGACCAGAGCCAAGTGATGACATGGACAACACATAGACCAGAGCCAAGTGATGACAACAGGGACAACACATAGACCAGAGCCAAGTGATAACAACAGGGACTACACATAGACCAGAGCCAAGTGATGACAGGGACAACACATAGACCAGAACCAAGTGATGACAGGGACAACACATAGACCAGAGCCAAGTGACAACAGGGACAACACATAGACCAGAGCCAAGTGATGACATGGACAACACATAGACCAGAGCCAAGTGATGACAACAGGGACAACACATAGACCAGAGCCAAGTGATAACAGGGACAACACATAGACCAGAGCCAAGTGATAACAGGGACAACACATAGACCAGAACCAAGTGATAACAGGGACAACACATAGACCAGAGCCAAGTGATGACAACAGGGACTACACATAGACCAGAGCCAAGTGATGACAGGGACAACAAATAGACCAGAGCCAAGTGATAACAGGGACAACACATAGACCAGAGCCAAGTGATGACAACAGGGACTACACATAGACCAGAGCCAAGTGATAACAGGGACAACACATAGACCAGAGCCAAGTGATAACAGGGACAACACATAGACCAGAACCAAGTGATAACAGGGACAACACATAGACCAGAGCCAAGTGATGACAACAGGGACTACACATAGACCAGAGCCAAGTGATGACAGGGACAACACATAGACCAGAGCCAAGTGATAACAGGGACAACACATAGACCAGAGCCAAGTGATGACAACAGGGACTACACATAGACCAGAGCCAAGTGATGACAGGGACAACACATAGACCAGAGCCAAGTGATAACAGGGACAACACATAGACCAGAGCCAAGTGATGACAGGGACAACACATAGACCAGAGCCAAGTGATGATGACAACAGGGACTACACATAGACCAGAGCCAAGTGATGAAAACAGGGACAATACATAGACCGGAGCCAAGTGATGACGGGGACAACACATAGACCAGAGCCAAGTGATGATGACAACAGGGACAACACATAGACCAGAACCAAGTGATAACAGGGACAACACATAGACCAGAGCCAAGTGATAACAGGGACAACACATAGATCAGAGCCAAGTGATAACAGGGACAACACATAGACCAGAGCCAAGTGATAACAGGGACAACACATAGACCAGAGCCAAGTGATAACAGGGACAACACATAGACCAGAACCAAGTGATAACAAAGACAACACATAGACCAGAACCAAGTGATGACAACAGGGACAACACATAGACCAGAACCAAGTGATGACAGGGACAACACATAGACCAGAACCAAGTGATGACAACAGGGACAACACATAGACCAGAACCAAGTGATGACAGGGAAAAAACATAGACCAGAGCCAAGTGATAACAGGGACAACACATAGACCAGAGCCAAGTGATAACAGGGACAACACATAGACCAGAGCCAAGTGATGACAGGGACAACACATAGACCAGAGCCAAGTGACAACAGGGACAACACATAGACCAGAGCCAAGTGATGACATGGACAACACATAGACCAGAGCCAAGTGATGACAACAGGGACAACACATAGACCAGAGCCAAGTGTTAACAACAGGGACTACACATAGACCAGAGCCAAGTGATAACAGGGACAACACATAGACCAGAGCCAAGTGATAACAGGGACAACACATAGACCAGAGCCAAGTGAAGATGACAACAGGGACAACACACAGACCAAAGCCAAGTGATGATGACAACAGGGACAACACATAGACCAGAACCAAGTGATAACAGGGACAACACATAGACCAGAACCAAGTGATAACAGGGACAACACATAGACCAGAGCCAAGTGATAACAGGGACAACACATAGACCAGAGCCAAGTGATAACAACAGGGACTACACATAGACCAGAGCCAAGTGATGACAGGGACAACACATAGACCAGAACCAAGTGATAACAGGGACAACACATAGACCAGAACCAAGTGATAACAGGGACAACACATAGACCAGAGCCAAGTGATGACAACAGGGACTACACATAGACCAGAGCCAAGTGATGACAGGGACAACACATAGACCAGAACCAAGTGATAACAGGGACAACACATAGACCAGAGCCAAGTGATAACAACAGGGACTACACATAGACCAGAGCCAAGTGATGACAGGGACAACACATAGACCAGAACCAAGTGATAACAGGGACAACACATAGACCAGAGCCAAGTGATGACAACAGGGACAACACATAGACCAGAGCCAAGTGATAACAGGGACAACACATAGACCAGAGCCAAGTGATAACAGGGACAACACATAGACCAGAACCAAGTGATAACAGGGACAACACATAGACCAGAGCCAAGTGATGACAACAGGGACTACACATAGACCAGAGCCAAGTGATGACAGGGACAACAAATAGACCAGAGCCAAGTGATAACAGGGACAACACATAGACCAGAGCCAAGTGATGACAACAGGGACTACACATAGACCAGAGCCAAGTGATAACAGGGACAACACATAGACCAGAGCCAAGTGATAACAGGGACAACACATAGACCAGAACCAAGTGATAACAGGGACAACACATAGACCAGAGCCAAGTGATGACAACAGGGACTACACATAGACCAGAGCCAAGTGATGACAGGGACAACACATAGACCAGAGCCAAGTGATAACAGGGACAACACATAGACCAGAGCCAAGTGATGACAACAGGGACTACACATAGACCAGAGCCAAGTGATGACAGGGACAACACATAGACCAGAGCCAAGTGATAACAGGGACAACACATAGACCAGAGCCAAGTGATGACAGGGACAACACATAGACCAGAGCCAAGTGATGATCATAGGGACAACATATAGACCAGAGCCAAGTGATGATGACAACAGGGACTACACATAGACCAGAGCCAAGTGATGAAAACAGGGACAATACATAGACCGGAGCCAAGTGATGACGGGGACAACACATAGACCAGAGCCAAGTGATGATGACAACAGGGACAACACATAGACCAGAACCAAGTGATAACAGGGACAACACATAGACCAGAGCCAAGTGATAACAGGGACAACACATAGATCAGAGCCAAGTGATAACAGGGACAACACATAGACCAGAGCCAAGTGATAACAGGGACAACACATAGACCAGAGCCAAGTGATAACAGGGACAACACATAGACCAGAGCCAAGTGATAACAAAGACAACACATAGACCAGAGCCAAGTGATGACAGGGACAACACATAGACCAGAGCCAAGTGATGACAACAGGGACAACACATAGACCAGAGCCAAGTGATGACAGGGACAACACATAGACCAGAACCAAGTGATAAAAGGGACAACACATACACCAGAGCCAAGTGATGACAACAGGGACAACACATAGACCAGAGCCAAGTGATAACAGGGACAACACATAGACCAGAGCCAAGTGATGATGACAACAGGGACAACACATAGACCAGAGCCAAGTGATGACAGGGACAACACATAGACCAGAACCAAGTGATAACAGGGACAACACATAGACCAGAGCCAAGTGATAACAACAGGGACTACACATAGACCAGAGCCAAGTGATGACAGGGACAACACATAGACCAGAACCAAGTGATAACAGGGACAACACATAGACCAGAGCCAAGTGATAACAACAGGGACTACACATAGACCAGAGCCAAGTGATGACAGGGACAACACATAGACCAGAACCAAGTGATAACAGGGACAACACATAGACCAGAGCCAAGTGATGATGACAACAGGGACAACACATAGACCAGAGCCAAGTGATGACAGGGACAACACATAGATCAGAACCAAGTGATGACAGGGACAACACATAGACCAGAGCCAAGTGATGATGACAACAGGGACAACACATAGACCAGAACCAAGTGATGACAGGGACAACACATAGACCAGAGCCAAGTGATGATGACAACAGGGACAACACATAGACCAGAGCCAAGTGATAACAGGGACAACACATAGACCAGAGCCAAGTGATGATGACAACAGGGACAACACATAGACCAGAGCCAAGTGATAACAGGGACAACACATAGACCAGAGCCAAGTGATAACAGGGACAACACATAGATCAGAGCCAAGTGATGATGACAACAGGGACAACACATAGACCAGAGCCAAGTGATAACAGGGACGACACATAGACCAGAACCAAGTGATGACATGGACGACACATAGACCAGAACCAAGTGATGACGGGGACAACACATAGACCAGAGCCAAGTGATAACAGGGACAACACATAGACCAGAACCAAGTGATGACGGGGACAACACATAGACCAGAGCCAAGTGATGATGACAACAGGGACAACACATAGACCAGAACCAAGTGATAACAGGGACAACACATAGACCAGAACCAAGTGATAACAGGGACAACACATAGACCAGAGCCAAGTGATAACAGGGACAACACATAGACCAGAGCCAAGTGATGACAGGGACAACACATAGACCAGAGCCAAGTGATGACAGAGACAACACATAGACCAGAGCCAAGTGATAACAGGGACAACACATAGACCAGAGCCAAGTGATGACAACAGGGACTACACATAGACCAGAGCCAAGTGATAACAGGGACAACACATAGACCAGAGCCAAGTGATAACAGGGACAACACATAGACCAGAGCCAAGTGATGACAACAGGGACAACACATAGACCAGAGCCAAGTGTTGACAGGGACAACACATAGACCAGAACCAAGTGATAAAAGGGACAACACATACACCAGAGCCAAGTGATGACAACAGGGACAACACATAGACCAGAGCCAAGTGATGACATGGACGACACATAGAACAGAGCCAAGTGATGATGACAACAGGGACAACACAAAGACCAGAGCCAAGTGATAACAGGGACAACACATAGACCAGAGCCAAGTGATAACAGGGACAACACATAGACCAGAACCAAGTGATAACAGGGACAACACATAGACCAGAACCAAGTGATAACAGGGACGACACATAGACCAGAGCCAAGTGATGACGGGGACAACACATAGACCAGAGCCAAGTGATGACAACAGGGACTACACATAGACCAGAGCCAAGTGATGACAGGGACAACACATAGACCAGAGCCAAGTGATAACAGGGACAACACATAGACCAGAGCCAAGTGATGATGACAACAGGGACAACACATAGACCAGAACCAAGTGATAACAGGGACAACACATATACCAGAACCAAGTGATAACAGGGACAACACATAGACCAGAGCCAAGTGATGACAACAGGGACTACACATAGACCAGAGCCAAGTGATGACAGGGACAACACATAGACCAGAACCAAGTGATAACAGGGACAACACATAGACCAGAGCCAAGTGATAACAACAGGGACTACACATAGACCAGAGCCAAGTGATGACAGGGACAACACATAGACCAGAACCAAGTGATAACAGGGACAACACATAGACCAGAGCCAAGTGATGATGACAACAGGGACAACACATAGACCAGAGCCAAGTGATGACAGGGACAACACATAGATCAGAACCAAGTGATAACAGGGACAACACATAGACCAGAGCCAAGTGATGATGACAACAGGGACAACACATAGACCAGAGCCAAGTGATAACAGGGACAACACATAGACCAGAGCCAAGTGATGATGACAACAGGGACAACACATAGACCAGAGCCAAGTGATAACAGGGACAACACATAGACCAGAGCCAAGTGATAACAGGGACAACACATAGATCAGAGCCAAGTGATGATGACAACAGGGACAACACATAGACCAGAGCCAAGTGATAACAGGGACGACACATAGACCAGAACCAAGTGATGACAGGGACAACACATAGACCAGAGCCAAGTGATGACATGGACGACACATAGACCAGAACCAAGTGATGACGGGGACAACACATAGACCAGAGCCAAGTGATAACAGGGACAACACATAGACCAGAACCAAGTGATGACGGGGACAACACATAGACCAGAGCCAAGTGATGATGACAATAGGGACAACACATAGACCAGAACCAAGTGATAACAGGGACAACACATAGACCAGAACCAAGTGATGACAGAGACAACACATAGACCAGAGCCAAGTGATAACAGGGACAACACATAGACCAGAGCCAAGTGATGACAACAGGGACAACACATAGACCAGAGCCAAGTGATAACAGGGACAACACATAGACCAGAGCCAAGTGATAACAGGGACAACACATAGACCAGAGCCAAGTGATGACAACAGGGACAACACATAGACCAGAGCCAAGTGAGGACAACAGGGACAACACAAAGACCAGAGCCAAGTGATAACAGGGACAACACATAGACCAGAACCAAATGATGACAGGGACAACACATAGACCAGAGCCAAGTGATGACAGGGACAACACATAGACCAGAGCCAAGTGATGACAACAGGGACAACACATAGACCAGAGCCAAGTGATGACATGGACAACACATAGACCAGAGCCAAGTGATAAAAGGGACAACACATACACCAGAGCCAAGTGATGACAACAGGGACAACACATAGACCAGAGCCAAGTGATGACATGGACGACACATAGAACAGAGCCAAGTGATGATGACAACAGGGACAACACAAAGACCAGAGCCAAGTGATAACAGGGACAACACAAAGACCAGAGCCAAGTGATAACAGGGACAACACATAGACCAGAACCAAGTGATAACAGGGACAACACATAGACCAGAACCAAGTGATGACATGGACGACACATAGACCAGAGCCAAGTGATGACGGGGACAACACATAGACCAGAGCCAAGTGATAACAGGGACAACACATAGACCAGAGCCAAGTGATGACAACAGGGACAACACATAGACCAGAACCAAATGATGACAGGGACAACACATAGACCAGAGCCAAGTGATGACAGGGACAACACATAGACCAGAGCCAAGTGATGACAGGGACAACACATAGACCAGAGCCAAGTGATGATGACAACAGGGACAACACATAGACCAGAGCCAAGTGATGACAACAGGGACAAACTTCAAAAATGGGCTGGGCAAGAATATTGGCACCCTTAAAGGGGTACTCCCGTGGAAAACTTCTTTTTTTTCTTATCAACTGGTGCCAGAAAGATAAACAAACTTGTAAATTACTTATATTAAAAAAAATCTTAATCTTTTCAGTACTTTTTAGGGGCTGTATACTACAGAGGAAATGCTTTTCATTTTGGATTTCTCTTCTGTCACAACCACAGTGCTCTCTGCTGACCTCTGCTGTCCAATTTAGGAACAGGAGCAGGAGAAAATCCCCATAGCAAACATATGCTGCTCTGGACATTTCCTAAAATGGACAGCAGAGGCCAGCAGAGAGCACTGTGGTTGTGACAGAAGAGAAATTTCAAAAGAAAAGCATTTCCTCTGTAGTATACAGCCCCTAATAAGTACTGGAAGGATTAAGATTTTTTAAGTAATTTACAAATCTGTTTAATTTTCTGGCACCAGTTGATTTAAAAAAAAAGTTTTCCACGGGAGTACCCCTTTAACTTATTTGGTTGCACACCCTTTGGAAAAAATAACTGAAATCAGTTCCTATAACCATCAATAAGCTTCTTACACCTCTCAGCCGGAATGTTGGACCACTCTTCCTTTACAAACTGCTCCCGGTCTCTTATTGGACGGCGCCTTTTCCCAACAGTAATTATAAGATCTCTCCACAGGTGATCAATGGGATTTAGATCTGGACTCATTGCTGACACTTCAGAACTCTCCATCACTTTGTTGTCATCCATTTCTGGGGCTTTTTGATGTATATTTGGGGTCATTGTCCTGCTGGAAGACCCAAGATCTCGGACACAAACCCAGCTTTCTGACACTGGGCTGTACAGTGCCACCCAAAATCCATTGGTGATCCTCAGATTTCATGATTTCTTGTACACATTCAAGGCCCCCAGTGCCAGAGGCAGCAAAACAACCCAAAACATCACTGACCTCCCCCATATGTCACTGTAGGTACTGTGTTCTTTTCTTTGTAGGCCTCATTCCATTTTCAGTAAACAGTAGAATGATTTGCTTTACCAAAAAGCTCTATCTTGGTCTCATCTGTCCACAAGACGTTTTCCCAGAAGGATTTTGGTTACTCAAGTTCATTTTCGTAAAATGTAGTCTTGCTTTTTTCTGTCTCTGTGTCAGCAGTGGGGTCCTCCTGGGTCTCCTCCATAGTGGGGTTCTCCTGGGTCTCCTCCATAGTGGGGTTCTCCTGGGTCTCCTCCATAGTGGGGTCCTCCTGGGTCTCCTCCATAATGGGGTCCTCCTGGGTCTCCTCCATAGTGGGGTCCTCCTGGGTCTCCTCCATAGTGGGGTCCTCCTGGGTCTCCTCCATAGTGGGGTTCTCCTGGGTCTCCTCCATAGTGGGGTCCTCCTGGGTCTCCTCCATAGTGGGGTCCTCCTGGGTCTCCTGCATAGTGGGGTCCTCCTGGGTCTCCTCCATAGTGGGGTCCTCCTGGGTCTCCTCCATAGTGGGGTCCTCCTGGGTCTCCTCCATAGTGGGGTCCTCCTGGGTCTCCTCCATAGTGGGGTCCTCCTGGGTCTCCTCCATAGTGGGGTCCTCCTGGGTCTCCTCCATAGTGGGGTTCTCCTGGGTCTCCTCCATAGTGGGGTCCTCCTGGGTCTCCTCCATAGTGGGGTCCTCCTGGGTCTCCTCCATAGTGGGGTCCTCCTGGGTCTCCTCCATAGTGGGGTCCTCCTGGGTCTCCTCCATAGTGGGGTCCTCCATAGCGTTTTATTTCAATTAAATGTCGACAGGACAGCTTGAATATCTTTGGAACTTGTTTGGGGCTGCTTATCCACCATCCGGACTATCCTGTGTTGACGCCTTTCATCAGTTTTTCTCTTCCATCCACGCCCAGGGAGATTATCTACAGTACCATGGGGTGTAAAATCTAGATCTATGGAGATGGACTTGTAACCTGAGATTGTTGATATTTTTCCACAATTTTGGTTCTCAAGTCCTCAGACAGTTCTCTTCTCCTTTCTGTTGTCCATGCTTAGTGTGACACACACAGACACACAATGCAAAGACTAAGTGAACTTCTCTCCTTTTTATCTGCTGTCAGGTGTGATTTTTATGTTGCCCACACCTGTTACTTGCCCCAGGTGAGTATAAAGGAACATCACAGGCTGGAAACAATCTTATTTATCCACAATTATGAAAGGGGCCAATAATTGTGTCCGGACCATTTTTGGAGTTTGGTGACATTATGTCCAATTTGCTTTTTTTCCTCCTTTTTTGGTTTAGTTCTAATACACACAAAGGGAATAAACATGTGTATAGCAAAACCTGTGTTACTGCAATATATATATATATACAGAGGAGAGGAGATCTATATATATATACAGAGGAGAGGAGATCTATATATATATATATACAGAGGAGAGGAGATCTATATATATATATACACAAAGGGAATAAACATGTGTATAGCAAAACATGTGTTACTGCAAAATTATATATACAGAGGAGAGGAGATCTATATATATATATATATACAGAGGAGAGGAGATCTATATATATATATATATATATATATATATATACAGAGGAGAGGAGATCTATATATATATATATATATATACAGAGGAGAGGAGATCTATATATATATATATATATACAGAGGAGAGGAGATCTATATATATATATATATATATATATATATACACAAAGGGAATAAACATGTGTATAGCAAAACCTGTGTTACTGCAATATATATATATATATATATATATATATATATATATACAGAGGAGAGGAGATCTATATATATATATATACAGAGGAGAGGAGATCTATATATATATATATATATACAGAGGAGAGGAGATCTATATATATATATATATATATATATATATACACAAAGGGAATAAACATGTGTATAGCAAAACCTGTGTTACTGCAATATATATATATATATATATATATATATATATATATACAGAGGAGAGGAGATCTATATATATATATACACAAAGGGAATAAACATGTGTATAGCAAAACCTGTGTTACTGCAATATATATATACAGAGGAGAGGAGATATATATATATATACAGAGGAGAGGAGATCTATATATATATATATATATATATACACAAAGGGAATAAACATGTGTATAGCAAAACCTGTGTTACTGCAATATATATATATATATATATATACAGAGGAGAGGAGATCTATATATATATATATATATATATATACAGAGGAGAGGAGATCTATATATATATATATATATATATATATATACAGAGGAGAGGAGATCTATATATATATATATATATACACAGAGGAGAGGAGATCTATATATATATATATATATATATATATATATATATATATATACAGAGGAGAGGAGATCTATATATATATATATATACAGAGGAGAGGAGATCTATATATATATATACAGAGGAGAGGAGATCTATATATATATATACAGAGGAGAGGAGATCTATATATATATACAGAGGAGAGGAGATCTATATATATATATATACAGAGGAGAGGAGATCTATATATATATATACAGAGGAGAGGAGATCTATATATATATACAGAGGAGAGGAGATCTATATATATACACAGAGGAGAGGAGATCTATATATATATATATATACACAGAGGAGAGGAGATCTATATATATATATACAGAGGAGAGGAGATCTATATATATATACAGAGGAGAGGAGATCTATATATATATATATATATATATATATATATATATATATATATACAGAGGAGAGGAGATCTATATATATATACAGAGGAGAGGAGATCTATATATATATACAGAGGAGAGGAGATCTATATATATATATATACACAAAGGGAATAAACATGTGTATAGCAAAACCTGTGTTACTGCAATATATATATATACAGAGGAGAGGAGATCTATATATATATATATATATATATATATATATACAGAGGAGAGGAGATCTATATATATATACAGAGGAGAGGAGATCTATATATATATACAGAGGAGAGGAGATCTATATATATATATATATATATATATATATATATATATATATATACAGAGGAGAGGAGATCTATATATATATATACAGAGGAGAGGAGATCTATATATATATATACAGAGGAGAGGAGATCTATATATATACAGAGGAGAGGAGATCTATATATATATATATACAGAGGAGAGGAGATCTATATATATATATATATATATATATATATATATACAGAGGAGAGGAGATCTATATATATATATATATATATACACAAAGGGAATAAACATGTGTATAGCAAAACCTGTGTTACTGCAATATATATATATATATATATATATATACAGAGGAGATCTATATATATATATACAGAGGAGAGGAGATCTATATATATATATATATATATATATATACACAAAGGGAATAAACATGTGTATAGCAAAACCTGTGTTACAGCAATATATATATATACAGAGGAGAGGAGATCTATATATATATATATACAGAGGAGAGGAGATCTATATATATATATATACAGAGGAGAGGAGATATATATATATATATATATATATATATATATATACAGAGGAGAGGAGATCTATATATATATACAGAGGAGAGGAGATCTATATATATATATATATACAGAGGAGAGGAGATCTATATATATATATATATATATATATATATATACATACAGAGGAGAGGAGATCTATATATATATATATATATATATATATACAGAGGAGATCTATATATATATATATATATATATATATATATATATATATACAGAGGAGAGGAGATCTATATATATACAGAGGAGAGGAGATCTATATATATATATATATATATATATATATATATATATACAGAGGAGAGGAGATCTATATATATATATATATATATATATATATATATATACACAAAGGGAATAAACATGTGTATAGCAAAACCTGTGTTACTGCAATATATATATACAGAGGAGAGGAGATCTATATATATATATATATATACAGAGGAGAGGAGATCTATATATATATATACAGAGGAGAGGAGATCTATATATATATATATACAGAGGAGAGGAGATCTATATATATATATATACAGAGGAGAGGAGATCTATATATATATATACAGAGGAGAGGAGATCTATATATATATATATATACAGAGGAAAGGAGATCTATATATATACACAGAGGAGAGGAGATCTATATATATATACACAAAGGGAATAAACCTGTGTTACTGCAATCCTTTCCTGTGAGGAATACTTCATTATATAGAACATTCAGGGGGGACATTTACGGCCATGACTGTGTATAACACCTATATGACTGTATACGGCAAGTACGTTATTCAAAAAGGACGAAAAATTTTCTGTACCGCATAAATATCGCATACGTTGATTAAAAAGCCATAAAAAGACAAACGTAGATAATGTCTCTAATAATTAATTGATACGTCTAACGGACCGATTCTTCAATTTTAAGAATTAAAAAAATATGTACGTTCTGCGCACGGACAAATCGTGATGTGAACATGGCCTAAAAATGGTCCTCTCCCACCCTGGTAACGTCAGGCTGCCGCCGCTTGGTTGGTATCTGGCTGAGAATAAAAATAGGGGTTCCCTATCCCAGATACCAACCAAGCAGCAGCCTGATGTTACCACAGTGGGCGAGGACCATTGTTACCGACCCTCTACAGCCGAAAAAACGCCAGCCTGTTACCTCCTAGGCCCAGAAGCACCATTTTTGATGCTCTGGGCCTGTTGGTACAGCTCTTCCTGGCACCCCTGTGGCAGTGTAACGGGGTAATAATTGCAGGTTAGCTCTAGCTGTAATTGGGGCTAACGCTAAGCCCCAGCTTAGTAATGGATTCTGTCTATAAGATTCCACTACTAAGCCTGAAAAGTAAACTTTAAAAAAAAACACAACACATTTAAAAAAACTTGTAAAAAAAAAACGCTGGTCATCGACGCAGTCCACCGAATCCGAAGTAGTCCGCAGCATACACGGATCTGAAATTAGAAGGAAAAAAAAAGACGGAAAATAGGTTAGTACATTTATTGCGCTCTCCCCTAGGGAGAACGCCCATAAAGCAGAGTTTACAAACAGGGAGCCTCCAGCTGTTGCTAAACTACAACCCCCATCATTTCCAGACAGCCTTTGGCTGTCTGTGAATTATGGGAGTTGTAATTTATCAGTCGCTGGAGTCTCGCTGTTCCTAAACTACAACTTTCATGATGGGAGTTGTAGTTTAGGAACAGCTTGAGGCACCCTGGTGTTAAATGGAAGCCGCTCCTCAGAAATCTACTTGTATCTATCACCTGCTAGCTATTGCAGGACTACAACTCCTAGCATGCCTTTACAGTGAGGACCTGCTGGGAGTTGTTGTTGGCAACAGGTAGCAGGCGGGTGGTAGATACTGGTGTGGCTGGGGTGCGGAGCCGACAGGAATATGAAAATATAGCACTGTAATTACATATTTACCAGGCAGAACAGAGGGCCGGGATCGACCAGTAAATATGAAATTACAGTGCTATATTTTCATATTCCTGTCGGCCGGCTCCACTCCCCTACCACCCGCCCACATCTACCACCCGCCCTCATCTACCCCCCACCCTCATCTACCACCCGCCCGCATCTACCACCCGCCCGCATCTACCACCCGCCCTCATCTACCCCCCACCCTCATCTACCACCCGCCCACATCTACCACCCGCCCACATCTACCACCCAACCTCATCTACCCCCCACCCTCATCTACCACCCGCCCACATCTACCACCCGCCCACATCTACCACCCACCCACATCTACCACCCACCCGCATCTACCACCCGCCCACATCTACCACCCGCCCACATCTACCACCCGCCCACATCTACCACCCGCCCACATCTACCACCCGCCCACATCTACCACCCACCCGCATCTACCACCCGCCCGCATCTACCACCCGCCCGCAACTACCACCCGCCCTCATCTACCACCCGCCCGCATCTACCACCCAACCTCATCTACCCCCCACCCTCATCTACCACCCGCCCGCATCTACCACCCGCCCGCAACTACCACCCGCCCTCATCTACCACCCGCCCTCATCTACCACCCGCCCGCATCTACCACCCAACCTCATCTACCCCCCACCCTCATCTACCACCCGCCCGCATCTACCACCCGCCCGCAACTACCACCCGCCCTCATCTACCACCCGCCCTCATCTACCACCCGCCCACATCTACCACCCACCCACATCTACCACCCACCCGCATCTACCACCCGCCCACATCTACCACCCGCCCTCATCTACCCCCCACCCTCATCTACCACCCGCCCACATCTACCACCCACCCGCATCTACCACCCGCCCACATCTACCACCCGCCCACATCTACCACCCGCCCACATCTACCACCCAACCTCATCTACCCCCCACCCTCATCTACCACCCGCCCACATCTACCACCCACCCGCATCTACCACCCGCCCGCATCTACCACCCGCCCTCATCTACCACCCGCCCGCATCTACCACCCAACCTCATCTACCCCCCACCCTCATCTACCACCCGCCCGCATCTACCACCCGCCCGCAACTACCACCCGCCCTCATCTACCCCCCACCCTCATCTACCACCCGCCCACATCTACCACCCGACCTCATCTACCCCCCACCCTCATCTACCACCCGCCCGCATCTACCACCCGCCCGCATCTACCACCCGCCCTCATCTACCACCCGCCCTCATCTACCACCCGCCCTCATCTACCACCCGCCCGCATCTACCACCCGCCCTCATCTACCACCCGCCCTCATCTACCACCCGCCCTCATCTACCACCAGCCCTCATCTACCACCCGCCCACATCTACCACCCGCCCGCATCTACCACCCGCCCTCATCTACCACCCGCCCGCATCTACCACCCGCCCTCATCTACCACCCGCCCGCATCTACCACCCGCCCGCATCTACCACCCGCCCTCATCTACCACCCGCCCGCATCTACCACCCGCCCTCATCTACCACCCGCCCACATCTACCACCCGACCTCATCTACCCCCCACCCTCATCTACCACCCGCCCGCATCTACCACCCGCCCGCATCTACCACCCGCCCTCATCTACCACCCGCCCTCATCTACCACCCGCCCTCATCTACCACCCGCCCGCATCTACCACCCGCCCGCATCTACCACCCGCCCACATCTACCACCCGACCTCATCTACCCCCCACCCTCATCTACCACCCGCCCGCATCTACCACCCGCCCGCATCTACCACCCGCCCTCATCTACCACCCGCCCTCATCTACCACCCGCCCTCATCTACCACCCGCCCGCATCTACCACCCGCCCGCATCTACCACCCGCCCTCATCTACCACCCGCCCTCATCTACCACCCGCCCTCATCTACCACCAGCCCTCATCTACCACCCGCCCACATCTACCACCCGCCCGCATCTACCACCCGCCCTCATCTACCACCCGCCCTCATCTACCACCCGCCCTCATCTACCACCCGCCCGCATCTACCACCCGCCCGCATCTACCACCCGCCCTCATCTACCACCCGCCCGCATCTACCACCCGCCCTCATCTACCACCCGCCCACATCTACCACCCGACCTCATCTACCCCCCACCCTCATCTACCACCCGCCCGCATCTACCACCCGCCCGCATCTACCACCCGCCCGCATCTACCACCCGCCCTCATCTACCACCCGCCCTCATCTACCACCCGCCCTCATCTACCACCCGCCCGCATCTACCACCAACCCGCATCTACCACCCGCCCTCATCTACCACCCGCCCTCATCTACCACCCGCCCGCATCTACCACCCGCCCTCATCTACCACCTACATCTTCCGCCCGCCCTCATCTACAACCCGCCCGCATCTACCCCCCGCCCTCATCTACCACCCGCCCTCATCTACCACCCGCCCTCATCTACCACCCGCCCGCATCTACCACCGGCCCACATCTACCACCCGCCCTCATCTACCACCCGCCCTCATCTACCACCCGCCCGCATCTACCACCCGCCCGCATCTACCACCCGCCCTCATCTACCACCCGCCCTCATCTACCACCCGCCCGCATCTACCACCCGCCCAGATCTACCACCCGCCCTCATCTACCCCCCACCCTCATCTACCACCCGACCACATCTACCACCCAACCTCATCTACCCCCCACCCTCATCTACCACCCGCCCACATCTACCACCCGACCTCATCTACCCCCCACCCTCATCTACCACCCGCCCGCATCTACCACCCGCCCGCATCTACCACCCGCCCTCATCTACCACCCGCCCTCATCTACCACCCGCCCGCATCTACCACCCGCCCGCATCTACCACCCGCCCTCATCTACCACCCGCCCACATCTACCACCCGCCCTCATCTACCACCCGCCCTCATCTACCACCCGCCCGCATCTACCACCCGCCCTCATCTACCACCCGCCCTCATCTACCACCCGCCCTCATCTACCACCCGCCCGCATCTACCACCCGCCCTCATCTACCACCCGCCCTCATCTACCACCCGCCCTCATCTACCACCCGCCCGCATCTACCACCCGCCCTCATCTACCACCCGCCCTCATCTACCACCCGCCCTCATCTACCACCCGCCCGCATCTACCACCCGCCCTCATCTACCACCCGCCCTCATCTACCACCCGCCCTCATCTACCACCCGCCCTCATCTACCACCCGCCCTCATCTACCACCCGCCCTCATCTATCACCCGCCCTCATCTACCACCCGCCCGCATCTACCACCCGCCCTCATCTACCACCCGCCCGCATCTACCACCCGCCCGCATCTACCACCCTCCCTCATCTACCACCCGCCCGCATCTACCACCCGCCCTCATCTACCACCCGCCCTCATCTACCACCCGCCCGCATCTACCACCCGCCCGCATCTACCACCCGCCCTCATCTACCACCCGCCCTCATCTACCACCCGCCCGCATCTACCACCCGCCCTCATCTACCACCTACATCTTCCGCCCGCCCTCATCTACAACCCGCCCGCATCTACCCCCCGCCCTCATCTACCACCCGCCCTCATCTACCACCCGCCCTCATCTACCACCCGCCCGCATCTACCACCCGCCCACATCTACCACCCGCCCTCATCTACCACCCGCCCTCATCTACCACCCGCCCGCATCTACCACCCGCCCGCATCTACCACCCGCCCTCATCTACCACCCGCCCTCATCTACCAACCGCCCGCATCTACCACCCGCCCACATCTACCACCCGCCCTCATCTACCCCCCACCCTCATCTACCACCCGTCCTCATCTACCACCCAACCTCATCTACCCCCCACCCTCATCTACCACCCGCCCACATCTACCACCCGACCTCATCTACCCCCTACCCTCATCTACCACCCGCCCGCATCTACCACCCGCCCGCATCTACCACCCGCCCTCATCTACCACCCGCCCTCATCTACCACCCGCCCGCATCTACCACCCGCCCGCATCTACCACCCGCCCTCATCTACCACCCGCCCTCATCTACCACCCGTCCGCATCTACCACCCGCCCTCATCTACCACCCGCCCGCATCTACCACCCGCCCGCATCTACCACCCGCCCTCATCTACCACCCGCCCGCATCTACCACCCGCCCTCATCTACCACCCGCCCACATCTACCACCCGACCTCATCTACCCCCCACCCTCATCTACCACCCGCCCGCATCTACCACCCGCCCGCATCTACCACCCGCCCTCATCTACCACCCGCCCTCATCTACCACCCGCCCTCATCTACCACCCGCCCGCATCTACCACCCGCCCGCATCTACCACCCGCCCTCATCTACCACCCGCCCTCATCTACCACCCGCCCGCATCTACCACCCGCCCTCATCTACCACCTACATCTTCCGCCCGCCCTCATCTACAACCCGCCCGCATCTACCCCCCGCCCTCATCTACCACCCGCCCTCATCTACCACCCGCCCTCATCTACCACCCGCCCGCATCTACCACCCGCCCACATCTACCACCCGCCCTCATCTACCACCCGCCCTCATCTACCACCCGCCCGCATCTACCACCCGCCCGCATCTACCACCCGCCCTCATCTACCACCCGCCCTCATCTACCACCCGCCCGCATCTACCACCCGCCCAGATCTACCACCCGCCCTCATCTACCCCCCACCCTCATCTACCACCCGACCACATCTACCACCCAACCTCATCTACCCCCCACCCTCATCTACCACCCGCCCACATCTACCACCCGACCTCATCTACCCCCCACCCTCATCTACCACCCGCCCGCATCTACCACCCGCCCGCATCTACCACCCGCCCTCATCTACCACCCGCCCTCATCTACCACCCGTCCGCATCTACCACCCGCCCGCATCTACCACCCGCCCTCATCTACCACCCGCCCTCATCTACCACCCGCCCGCATCTACCACCCGCCCTCATCTACCACCCGCCCTCATCTACCACCCGCCCTCATCTACCACCCGCCCGCATCTACCACCCGCCCTCATCTACCACCCGCCCTCATCTACCACCCGCCCTCATCTACCACCCGCCCGCATCTACCACCCGCCCTCATCTACCACCCGCCATCATCTACCACCCGCCCTCATCTACCACCCGCCCTCATCTACCACCCGCCCTCATCTACCACCCGCCCTCATCTACCACCCGCCCTCATCTACCACCCGCCCGCATCTACCACCCGCCCTCATCTACCACCCGCCCGCATCTACCACCCGCCCGCATCTACCACCCTCCCTCATCTACCACCCGCCCGCATCTACCACCCGCCCTCATCTACCACCCGCCCTCATCTACCACCCGCCCGCATCTACCACCCGCCCGCATCTACCACCCGCCCTCATCTACCACCCGCCCTCATCTACCACCCGCCCCCATCTACCACCCGCCCTCATCTACCACCTACATCTTCCGCCCGCCCTCATCTACAACCCGCCCGCATCTACCCCCCGCCCTCATCTACCACCCGCCCTCATCTACCACCCGCCCTCATCTACCACCCGCCCGCATCTACCACCCGCCCACATCTACCACCCGCCCTCATCTACCACCCGCCCTCATCTACCACCCGCCCGCATCTACCACCCGCCCGCATCTACCACCCGCCCTCATCTACCACCCGCCCTCATCTACCACCCGCCCGCATCTACCACCCGCCCACATCTACCACCCGCCCTCATCTACCCCCCACCCTCATCTACCACCCGTCCACATCTACCACCCAACCTCATCTACCCCCCACCCTCATCTACCACCCGCCCACATCTACCACCCGACCTCATCTACCCCCCACCCTCATCTACCACCCGCCCGCATCTACCACCCGCCCGCATCTACCACCCGCCCTCATCTACCACCCGCCCTCATCTACCACCCGCCCGCATCTACCACCCGCCCGCATCTACCACCCGCCCGCATCTACCACCCTCCCTCATCTACCACCCGCCCTCATCTACCACCCGCCCGCATCTACCACCCGCCCGCATCTACCACCCGCCCTCATCTACCACCCGCCCTCATCTACCACCCGCCCGCATCTACCACCCGCCCTCATCTACCACCTACATCTTCCGCCCGCCCTCATCTACAACCCGCCCGCATCTACCCCCCGCCCTCATCTACCACCCGCCCTCATCTACCACCCGCCCTCATCTACCACCCGCCCGCATCTACCACCCGCCCACATCTACCACCCGACCTCATCTACCCCCCACCCTCATCTACCACCCGCCCGCATCTACCACCCGCCCGCATCTACCACCCGCCCTCATCTACCACCCGCCCTCATCTACCACCCGCCCGCATCTACCACCCGCCCGCATCTACCACCCGCCCTCATCTACCACCCGCCCTCATCTACCACCCGCCCGCATCTACCACCCGCCCTCATCTACCACCCGCCCACATCTACCACCCGCCCGCATCTACCACCCGCCCTCATCTACCACCCGCCCGCATCTACCACCCGCCCTCATCTACCACCCGCCCACATCTACCACCCGACCTCATCTACCCCCCACCCTCATCTACCACCCGCCCGCATCTACCACCCGCCCGCATCTACCACCCGCCCTCATCTACCACCCGCCCTCATCTACCACCCGCCCTCATCTAACACGCGCCCGCATCTACCACCCGCCCGCATCTACCACCCGCCCTCATCTACCACCCGCCCTCATCTACCACCCGCCCGCATCTACCACCCGCCCTCATCTACCACCTACATCTTCCGCCCGCCCTCATCTACCACCCGCCCTTATCTACCCCCCGCCCTCATCTACCACCCGCCCTCATCTACCACCCGCCCTCATCTACCACCCGCCCGCATCTACCACCCGCCCACATCTACCACCCGCCCTCATCTACCACCCGCCCTCATCTACCACCCGCCCGCATCTACCACCCGCCCGCATCTACCACCCGCCCTCATCTACCACCCGCCCTCATCTACCACCCGCCCGCATCTACCACCCGCCCAGATCTACCACCCGCCCTCATCTACCCCCCACCCTCATCTACCACCCGACCACATCTACCACCCAACCTCATCTACCCCCCACCCTCATCTACCACCCGCCCACATCTACCACCCGACCTCATCTACCCCCCACCCTCATCTACCACCCGCCCGCATCTACCACCCGCCCGCATCTACCACCCGCCCTCATCTACCACCCGCCCTCATCTACCACCCGCCCGCATCTACCACCCGCCCTCATCTACCACCCGCCCACATCTACCACCCGCCCTCATCTACCACCCGCCCTCATCTACCACCCGCCCGCATCTACCACCCGCCCTCATCTACCACCCGCCCTCATCTACCACCCGCCCACATCTACCACCCGCCCTCATCTACCACCCGCCCTCATCTACCACCCGCCCTCATCTACCACCCGCCTGCATCTACCACCCGCCCTCATCTACCACCCGCCCTCATCTACCACCCGCCCTCATCTACCACCCGCCCGCATCTACCACCCGCCCTCATCTACCACCCGCCCTCATCTACCACCCGCCCTCATCTACCACCCGCCCTCATCTACCACCCGCCCTCATCTACCACCCGCCCTCATCTACCACCCGCCCTCATCTACCACCCGCCCGCATCTACCACCCGCCCTCATCTACCACCCGCCCGCATCTACCACCCGCCCGCATCTACCACCCTCCCTCATCTACCACCCGCCCGCATCTACCACCCGCCCTCATCTACCACCCGCCCTCATCTACCACCCGCCCGCATCTACCACCCGCCCGCATCTACCACCCGCCCTCATCTACCACCCGCCCTCATCTACCACCCGCCCGCATCTACCACCCGCCCTCATCTACCACCTACATCTTCCGCCCGCCCTCATCTACAACCCGCCCGCATCTACCCCCCGCCCTCATCTACCACCCGCCCTCATCTACCACCCGCCCTCATCTACCACCCGCCCGCATCTACCACCCGCCCACATCTACCACCCGCCCTCATCTACCACCCGCCCTCATCTACCACCCGCCCGCATCTACCACCCGCCCGCATCTACCACCCGCCCTCATCTACCACCCGCCCTCATCTACCACCCGCCCGCATCTACCACCCGCCCACATCTACCACCCGCCCTCATCTACCCCCCACCCTCATGCCCTTACCCGCCCTCTTCTACCACCTGACCACATCTACCACCCGCCCTCATCTATCACCCGCCCTCATCTACCACCCGCCCGCATCCACCACCCGCCCTCATCCACCATACGCCCTCATCTACCACCCGCCCTCATCTATCACCCTCCCTCATCTACCACCCGCCCTCATCTACCACCCGCCCTCATCTACCACCTACATCTTCCACCTGCCCGCATCTACAACCCGCCCTCATCTACCACCCACCCTCATCTACCACCCGCCCTCATCTACCACCCGCCCGCATCTACCACCCTCCCTCATCTACCACCCGCCCTCATCTACCACCCGCCCTCATCTACCACCTACATCTTCCACCTGCCCGCATCTACCACCCGCCCTCATCTACCACCCGCCCTCATCTACCACCCGCCCGCATCTACCACCCGTCCTCATCTACCACCCGCCCGCATCTACCACCCGTCCTCATCTACAACCCGCCCGCATCTACCACCCGCCCGCATCTACCACCCGCCCGCATCTACCACCCGCCCACATCTACCACCCGCCCGCATCTACCACCCGTCCTCATCTACCACCCGCCCGCATCTACCACCCGCCCGCATCTACCACCCGCCCGCATCTACCACCCGCCCGCATCTACCACCCGCCCTCATCTACCACCCGTCCTCATCTACCACCCGCCCACATCTACCACCCGCCCTCATCTACCACCCGTCCTCATCTACCACCCGTCCTCATCTACCACCCGCCCGCAACCACCCGCCCGCATCTACCACCCGCCCGCATCTACCACGCGCCCACATCTACCACGCGCCCACATCTACCACCAGCCCTCATCTACCACCCGCCCTCATCTACCACCCGCCCTCATCTACCACCCGCCCACATCTACCACCCGCCCGCATCTACCACCCGCCCTCATCCACCACCCGTCCTCATCCACCACCCGTCCTCATCCACCACCCGCCCGCATCTACCACCCGCCCTCATCTACCACCCGTCCTCATCTACCACCCGCCCTCATCTACCACCCGTCCTCATCCACCACCCGTCCTCATCCACCACCCGCCCGCATCTACCACCCGCCCGCATCTACCACCCGCCCTCATCTAGCACCCGCCCGCATCTACCACCCGCCCTCATCTACCACCCGCCCGCATCTACCACCCGCCCGCATCTACCACCCGCCCTCATTTACCACCCGCCCTCATCTACCACCCGCCCGCATCTACCACCCGCCCTCATCTACCACCTACATCTTCCGCCCGCCCTCATCTACAACCCGCCCGCATCTACCCCCCGCCCTCATCTACCACCCGCCCTCATCTACCACCCGCCCGCATCTACCACCCGCCCGCATCTACCACCCGCCCACATCTACCACCCGCCCTCATCTACCACCCGCCCTCATCTACCACCCGCCCGCATCTACCATCCGCCCACATCTACCACCCGCCCTCATCTACCACCCGCCCTCATCTACCACCCGCCCTCATCTACCACCCGCCCGCATCTACCACCCGCCCGCATCTACCACCCGCCCGCATCTACCACCCGCCCTCATCTACCACCCGCCCTCATCTACCACCTACATCTTCCGCCCGCCCTCATCTACAACCCGCCCGCATCTACCACCCGCCCTCATCTACCACCCGCCCGCATCTACCACCTGCCCTCATCTACCACCCGCCCTCATCCACCATCCGCCCTCATCAACCACCCGCCCTCATCTACCACCTACATCTTCCACCTGCCCGCATCTACAACCCGCCTGCATCTACCACCCGCCCTCATCTACCACCCGCCCGCATCTACCACCCGCCCTCATCTACCACCCGCCCACATCTACCACCCGCCCGCATCTACCACCCGCCCTCATCTACCACCCGCCCTCATCCACCATCCGCGCTCATCCACCACCCGCCCTCATCTACCACCCGCCCTCATCCACCACCCGCCCTCATCCACCACCCGCCCACATCAACCACCCACCCGCATCTACCACCCGCTCTCATCTACCACCCTCCCTCATCCACCACCCGCCCTCATCCACCACCCGCCCACATCAACCACCCACCCGCATCTACCACCCACCCTCATCTACCACCCGCCCTCATCTGCTACCCGCCCTCATCTATCACCTGCCCGCTAGCTGTTGCAGCAACAACTCCCAGCATGTCTTTATTGTAAGGGCATGCTGGGAGTTGTAGTCTTGCAATATCTAGCGGGCGGGTGATATATGCCGCGAGTGTCCGGGGTGCAGAGCTTTACAAAGAAAAAGTTGCAGTTGCGGCTTTTTAAAAAATATATATATTTTTTTCTCTACTTGCGACATTCGTACTTAATAAATTCCCGACCGCTGCAAAGTGAAAACTGAAAGTTGCTTAGGTAAGGCTTATTTACTTAGGCTGAATATATTTATTCTTACTTAAAACTTACTTAAGCGCACGTGCAACTTCCCTTATGTCCTAATTAGTGGCACATATGGGGTATTCTGCCCCCTTGGACTGGTTCGGACTGGTGGAAATTTATTGACAACCTTTAAATAAATGCTGTAGACCCTCCCACCCCCAACCCCCCTATAAATAGGGGGAAAGAGCCCCACCCCCTTGGGTTTTTTCTGTCCTCCCGGACAGAGGTTATGACTGGTGGCTGGGTCCTGTGCAAAGCTTAGCTTCCAGGACCCCCCTTATTATTTCATTTTGACAGCCTTGGGGCTCAAGGTTTTTCCTTAGCCCCTCCTTCATTTCTGATAACTTTACAGGCAGCTTCGGCTGCCAATGTATTTTTTTTTTACCGTATGCCGTTCTAATCCTTCCCGGCTCTGCGGCGCTCTCTCTCGCAGCGCCGCGTTCTTTCGGATCCCGGCAGTGATGGCATTTCCGTCACTTTTCGGTTTCCGTCACTGGCTCCTTCTCCTGTGCGCGTTCTGCGCGGGGAAGGGGCGGGTGGGAGGTGGCGTCTGACGTCACCTCTGTCTCTCAGCAATGAACGCCGCCTCCTTCCTCTGTGCACGCTCTGTACACTCTGCTCTCGGGAGGGGTCAGGTCGGAGGTGGCGTCTGTCTCTCTGCAATGAACGCCGCCTCTTTCCCCTGTGTACGATCTGCGCGTTCTGCTCTCGGGAGGGAGCGGGTCGGAGGTGTCTTCTGACGTCACCTCCGGCCCTTCGCTCTTTATATTGCATATTTTTAGGCTAAGACATTTTTATTATTTAAATTCTATGGTGCAGGGTTTTAACCCCTTCAGGTCCACTTAGGCTAATCAGCTTGTTTTAGTGTTTTTCTTGTTATTAAGACATTTATATTAACTCCTCCCACATTGGGAGGGGCTTATGGCCCAATTAGTGTTGGGCGCTATATAAATCCGCTCAGAAGGGCCAGGCGGCCTCCTGGAGCGGTAGTGCCTATTGTTTTCACAGCCTACTTTATCTTTGAGATTTGCTATTGAGCCTTGCGGTTTCTTAGCTTGCTACTTGTGATTTCTTTCGCTGCCTTTTTTTGCGCTTTCCTTGTGGTAAAGCTTTGTTTACTGGATTAACGCATTTTCTCCTTTTTTCCCTTCCCATTTTGTAACTGCTCTTATTTTGCAGAGCATGTTGTCTGCTGACTGTTCCCGGGAGGCTTCTTCAAAAAATTTGACCTCCAAGAGGAAGCACTTGCAGTGCCACGACTGTCAGACCTTGCTAGAGGACAACTATCAGTTTTCTCGCTGTCCCTCGTGCCGTGCCAAATACCAGACCCAGCAAGAACCCACTATCCAGGACATGGGGGTCTGGGTCAAAGATTTTGTGTCCTCTAACATGAACTCCATGGGAGCTTCCATTGATGAATTAAAACAGATGATGTCCGCGAAGTGTTCAAGACCATCTTCACCTCCAAGATCGATGGAAGTATCTGGGTAAGCAGCCCATGATGACTCCTAATCCTTTTCATCTGAGAAAGAAGACAAGTTCCAGTACTTCTTCTTTCCGGAGAAAACACAGTGGCTGCTAAGGTCTATCAGGTCGGGGGACCGTTATGCCGAAGGGGGTGAAGCCTCTACATCTGCCTCTTAGGGGCCTAGGGCCTTTAAAGCGGATGAGTCCCTGCTGTCCTTAATGATGACAGAATGGAAAAAGCCAGAGAAGGGTCCCGTGCTTATCAAGCGCTTTAAGAGCATGTTCCCTATGCAGGAAGACCAGGTATCTTCCTGGGGACCTGTGCCAAAGGTGGATTTGACCATCTCCAAATTATCCAAATGGACCTTGTTACCCTCTGATGATGGCTCCAGCCTCCAGGATGCCACGGACCATAAGGACGATTGCGCTTTACGGCACTCTTAATTCTCCGCCTCGGCGTCCGCCTCTGTAGCGATAGGCTCTTCTGAGGTGGCTAAGTTTCTGAGAAATAGATTTTCTCAGATTCAGTCAGACCTAGACCAGGGGGTCTCTAGGGATGACATTTTGGCCTCTTTTAAGACGGCTAGTCTAGCCGTCGACTTCCTCTGTGATGCCGCCCCTCAACAGCTTAAGTTGGCCGTTAAATCTATGGGCCTTTCCTCTGCGGGGCATCGCCCCTTATGGTTGAAGCCATGGAGGTCTGATACATCCTCTAAACACATTGTGTGCCATGACATACAAGCCTGGCATTTTTTTTTTACACCGAGCTCAACCGCGTTATGGAGGGAATGTATGATTGGAAAGGGAAATCCCTTCCTCAGCAGTCCTTTCGAGGTCGAGGTAAAAAGTATGGAGCCAGATCTGGCTCCCAAGCCAAACCCCAAAAAGATTGGGGGTCCCAAAAGCAAAGGGGCGGTAGATGCCCCAGGGGTTCCAAAGGTGGAAGATCCTTGGTGCCCTGACTACGGGCCTCCTTGAGGCTCTTGGATTCCAGTCAGTGCTTCCACTCTATTCCCACTCCCCTTCCCATCACTTCCTGTTGGTGGACGTCTCCACCATTTCTTAGATGCTTGGAGGACCCATATCTAAGATCCCTGGGTCCTTCGAATTATTTCGGAAGGGTACAAAGTGGATCTGGTGGATACTCCTCAAGAAAAATTTGTAAGAACCAGACTTCTGCCTTCCAAAAACAAAAGATTTTGGAAGCCTATATTCTGGAATATCTCCAGAAGGGTGCCTTGGAGGAAGTTTCCTCTCAAAAGCAGGGGGCAGGCATCTATTCTCCAGTTTTTCTGGTTCCCAAAGTCACAGGAGATTTGAGGATGATCATAGACTTAAGGTTCTTCAACCAGTCTATCAGACAGAAGCGTTTCCGAATGGAAACAATTCAGTTACCAATCTTCTTATGCCAGGGGACTTCCTGGGAACCTTGGACCTCAAGGATGCTTATCTGCATATCCCCATCTCTCTTTACCAAGGTAGTAGTTCCTGTGGTAGCAGCTCTAATACTTCAGGGACTGTGTATAGTCCCTTACCTA
>NW_026608566.1:0-62664 GCF_029499605.1 Hyla sarda | reverse complement strand
ACAGATACTACACTTGATCTTAGCCAAAAGGCCGAGAAGCGATAACCGTGAAAGGGGCGGGCCCAACAAGGTCCCCTTCATGGGCACTATCACTGCTTGCTGTCAGGGAGGCTGCCAGACAATTTTCCATGCACACTCTGGGCTGGGGGGCAGTCAACCACCAGTACACACAGCAGAACCTAAACCCATACCATTATTGCTAAGCAGCAAGACAGGGGCCCATTGCACTCCCACGGGGCCTTTTTAAATGCAATCCATAACCCGGATTTGCCAGGAACCCTTCTTACTCCTCCTACTTGCATGTGACACTGGGCTTAGGATCTGCATAGGAAACACACACACAAGCACACACCTACCTTTGTTGCCTGCAGATGCCTCCTTGGCTGTCCCCAAACGGTATCAAACCAACACCCACGGGAAGCTGTAAGCATAGAGGACATGCCTGCACCCCATTGGACTTACCTGTGTGGGTTAAATCCGGGTTATTTGACAACCTATGGCGGTGATGGTTCTGCTCAGGCAGAGCAGTGCTGATGCTCCTCATAAAGCTGTCGCTGCTGTGAAGGTTCTAGGTGACATCACAAATCCCTATGGTTACATACACAACAAAGCTGGGTTGTTGTTGTTTACACTCTGCAAGGCCTGTGGAAGTGAGTGACATCATAGCACTGTAGTTCTGAGGGTTCTAGATGGATGCAACAATCTCCTGTTGCTTCTATGAAGGCCATAATAGACGACATCACCAAACAGCTCCATAGTCACATACACAGCAAAGGAGAGATGTTGTTTACACCTAGTGATGTCAGTGGTATTGAGTGACATCACAGCACAGTGCTAAGGCTCCTGGGCCTGGACACAGCAGCGGCTGCAATATCTCAACGGAGAATACGTTTATATATATGTGTGTGTGTGCGCGTATATATATATATATATATATATATATATATATATATATATATATATATTTCTCCGCCGAAATCACTTTTAAACCCATTTCCACCTTTTTTTCCCTTCTCTTCCTCTTACTTTTTTTTCACGTTTTTTTACGTTTTTCTCCTTTTCGCCTCTTTTCTGGGCGTATTATTCTTCTTTTTCTTCTTTTTTTTCGTCTAATGCATACCCCATCAGTGCAGCAATGCTTATTCAATACCGCCAGCAGATGGAGACACTGGGGGATAATTTTCTAAGGATTTATACTGATTTTTCCTGTCTGAATTTGTCGCACAGAAAGTTGCAGGCCAAATATGTGTGACATTTCTGCGACTTTAGCTTCTAGAGCATTTTTACAACATTATACATAGGTGCTGAATACATAAAAAGCGACTGTTCAGCGACAGACAAGTCGCATCGGCTGAAAGTAGGCCAGAATGTCAGTCCATGTTGGAGCAGGTTTAGATACAGTCTAAAGTATAGATCTCAAAGTCTGTGCACAGAATTTAGCAAGGGCCTCGCACCTTCTGATGCATCAGGTAGGTGCACAATAGCATAGCCTAACCCTCTGTACTTTGGTCTATATTGATGCGGGACATAGACAGCCAGCTGATGACCAATCCATTAGTGCAATGGATGGCTGGAAGCATTTGTCTTTGCCTTTGCAATACCACAGAAGCAATGCATGGTCAATGTACAGCAATGACACACCTGTGTGAACAGCCAGGAGACCCCCCCCCCCCATGTTATGTTACATAGTTACATAGTTAGTACGGTCGAAAAAAGACATATGTCCATCACGTTCAACCAGGGAATTAAGGGGTAGGGGTGTGGCGCGATATTGGGGAAGGGATGAGATTTTATATTTCTTCATAAGCATTAATCTTATTTTGTCAATTAGGAACATTCAGCACCCACCCGCTATCAAGGCAGCTGCCTATCATGTCATGCCCTACCTGCACAGGTGTGCTGGCTACTCAAATGATCCAATTAAGGAGGCCATTTAGTCAGCAGCAGCAGAAGTCCTGTGCCTGGACGCTCCAACAGGGGCCAGACACAAGCAGAAGCAGAAGCAGCAGAAGCAGCAGCAGCACCACCTTTTGTTTTTTGGCTGCAGCAGCAGCAAGGCCCACAGGGCTGGCTAGCTGGCTAGCCAGCAAGCAGGTAGCAATGAAAGTAGGAATCTTTCTTTTTAACCCTGTAAGGGGGTGGTGCACTGTACCCGAAGATACTGCCATATCGGGTCAATGCATAGGGCGACGGAAGCAAGCTTCGAAATCGGCCCCCGTTCTCAAAAATCCATTTAATATATGGTCCCCAGATAGGGGACGTATCAGATATTAAACTGATAAGAACAGATACTACACTTGATCTTAGCCAAAAGGCCGAGAAGCGATAACCGTGAAAGGGGCGGGCCCAACAAGGTCCCCTTCATGGGCACTATCACTGCTTGCTGTCAGGGAGGCTGCCAGACAATTTTCCATGCACACTCTGGGCTGGGGGGCAGTCAACCACCAGTACACACAGCAGAACCTAAACCCATACCATTATTGCTAAGCAGCAAGACAGGGGCCCATTGCACTCCCACGGGGCCTTTTTAAATGCAATCCATAACCCGGATTTGCCAGGAACCCTTCTTACTCCTCCTACTTGCATGTGACACTGGGCTTAGGATCTGCATAGGAAACACACACACAAGCACACACCTACCTTTGTTGCCTGCAGATGCCTCCTTGGCTGTCCCCAAACGGTATCAAACCAACACCCACGGGAAGCTGTAAGCATAGAGGACATGCCTGCACCCCATTGGACTTACCTGTGTGGGTTAAATCCGGGTTATTTGACAACCTATGGCGGTGATGGTTCTGCTCAGGCAGAGCAGTGCTGATGCTCCTCATAAAGCTGTCGCTGCTGTGAAGGTTCTAGGTGACATCACAAATCCCTATGGTTACATACACAACAAAGCTGGGTTGTTGTTGTTTACACTCTGCAAGGCCTGTGGAAGTGAGTGACATCATAGCACTGTAGTTCTGAGGGTTCTAGATGGATGCAACAATCTCCTGTTGCTTCTATGAAGGCCATAATAGACGACATCACCAAACAGCTCCATAGTCACATACACAGCAAAGGAGAGATGTTGTTTACACCTAGTGATGTCAGTGGTATTGAGTGACATCACAGCACAGTGCTAAGGCTCCTGGGCCTGGACACAGCAGCGGCTGCAATATCTCAACGGAGAATACGTTTATATATATGTGTGTGTGTGCGCGTATATATATATATATATATATATATATATATATATATATATATATATATATTTCTCCGCCGAAATCACTTTTAAACCCATTTCCACCTTTTTTTCCCTTCTCTTCCTCTTACTTTTTTTTCACGTTTTTTTACGTTTTTCTCCTTTTCGCCTCTTTTCTGGGCGTATTATTCTTCTTTTTCTTCTTTTTTTTCGTCTAATGCATACCCCATCAGTGCAGCAATGCTTATTCAATACCGCCAGCAGATGGAGACACTGGGGGATAATTTTCTAAGGATTTATACTGATTTTTCCTGTCTGAATTTGTCGCACAGAAAGTTGCAGGCCAAATATGTGTGACATTTCTGCGACTTTAGCTTCTAGAGCATTTTTACAACATTATACATAGGTGCTGAATACATAAAAAGCGACTGTTCAGCGACAGACAAGTCGCATCGGCTGAAAGTAGGCCAGAATGTCAGTCCATGTTGGAGCAGGTTTAGATACAGTCTAAAGTATAGATCTCAAAGTCTGTGCACAGAATTTAGCAAGGGCCTCGCACCTTCTGATGCATCAGGTAGGTGCACAATAGCATAGCCTAACCCTCTGTACTTTGGTCTATATTGATGCGGGACATAGACAGCCAGCTGATGACCAATCCATTAGTGCAATGGATGGCTGGAAGCATTTGTCTTTGCCTTTGCAATACCACAGAAGCAATGCATGGTCAATGTACAGCAATGACACACCTGTGTGAACAGCCAGGAGACCCCCCCCCCCCATGTTATGTTACATAGTTACATAGTTAGTACGGTCGAAAAAAGACATATGTCCATCACGTTCAACCAGGGAATTAAGGGGTAGGGGTGTGGCGCGATATTGGGGAAGGGATGAGATTTTATATTTCTTCATAAGCATTAATCTTATTTTGTCAATTAGGAACATTCAGCACCCACCCGCTATCAAGGCAGCTGCCTATCATGTCATGCCCTACCTGCACAGGTGTGCTGGCTACTCAAATGATCCAATTAAGGAGGCCATTTAGTCAGCAGCAGCAGAAGTCCTGTGCCTGGACGCTCCAACAGGGGCCAGACACAAGCAGAAGCAGAAGCAGCAGAAGCAGCAGCAGCACCACCTTTTGTTTTTTGGCTGCAGCAGCAGCAAGGCCCACAGGGCTGGCTAGCTGGCTAGCCAGCAAGCAGGTAGCAATGAAAGTAGGAATCTTTCTTTTTAACCCTGTAAGGGGGTGGTGCACTGTACCCGAAGATACTGCCATATCGGGTCAATGCATAGGGCGACGGAAGCAAGCTTCGAAATCGGCCCCCGTTCTCAAAAATCCATTTAATATATGGTCCCCAGATAGGGGACGTATCAGATATTAAACTGATAAGAACAGATACTACACTTGATCTTAGCCAAAAGGCCGAGAAGCGATAACCGTGAAAGGGGCGGGCCCAACAAGGTCCCCTTCATGGGCACTATCACTGCTTGCTGTCAGGGAGGCTGCCAGACAATTTTCCATGCACACTCTGGGCTGGGGGGCAGTCAACCACCAGTACACACAGCAGAACCTAAACCCATACCATTATTGCTAAGCAGCAAGACAGGGGCCCATTGCACTCCCACGGGGCCTTTTTAAATGCAATCCATAACCCGGATTTGCCAGGAACCCTTCTTACTCCTCCTACTTGCATGTGACACTGGGCTTAGGATCTGCATAGGAAACACACACACAAGCACACACCTACCTTTGTTGCCTGCAGATGCCTCCTTGGCTGTCCCCAAACGGTATCAAACCAACACCCACGGGAAGCTGTAAGCATAGAGGACATGCCTGCACCCCATTGGACTTACCTGTGTGGGTTAAATCCGGGTTATTTGACAACCTATGGCGGTGATGGTTCTGCTCAGGCAGAGCAGTGCTGATGCTCCTCATAAAGCTGTCGCTGCTGTGAAGGTTCTAGGTGACATCACAAATCCCTATGGTTACATACACAACAAAGCTGGGTTGTTGTTGTTTACACTCTGCAAGGCCTGTGGAAGTGAGTGACATCATAGCACTGTAGTTCTGAGGGTTCTAGATGGATGCAACAATCTCCTGTTGCTTCTATGAAGGCCATAATAGACGACATCACCAAACAGCTCCATAGTCACATACACAGCAAAGGAGAGATGTTGTTTACACCTAGTGATGTCAGTGGTATTGAGTGACATCACAGCACAGTGCTAAGGCTCCTGGGCCTGGACACAGCAGCGGCTGCAATATCTCAACGGAGAATACGTTTATATATATGTGTGTGTGTGCGCGTATATATATATATATATATATATATATATATATATATATATATATATATTTCTCCGCCGAAATCACTTTTAAACCCATTTCCACCTTTTTTTCCCTTCTCTTCCTCTTACTTTTTTTTCACGTTTTTTTACGTTTTTCTCCTTTTCGCCTCTTTTCTGGGCGTATTATTCTTCTTTTTCTTCTTTTTTTTCGTCTAATGCATACCCCATCAGTGCAGCAATGCTTATTCAATACCGCCAGCAGATGGAGACACTGGGGGATAATTTTCTAAGGATTTATACTGATTTTTCCTGTCTGAATTTGTCGCACAGAAAGTTGCAGGCCAAATATGTGTGACATTTCTGCGACTTTAGCTTCTAGAGCATTTTTACAACATTATACATAGGTGCTGAATACATAAAAAGCGACTGTTCAGCGACAGACAAGTCGCATCGGCTGAAAGTAGGCCAGAATGTCAGTCCATGTTGGAGCAGGTTTAGATACAGTCTAAAGTATAGATCTCAAAGTCTGTGCACAGAATTTAGCAAGGGCCTCGCACCTTCTGATGCATCAGGTAGGTGCACAATAGCATAGCCTAACCCTCTGTACTTTGGTCTATATTGATGCGGGACATAGACAGCCAGCTGATGACCAATCCATTAGTGCAATGGATGGCTGGAAGCATTTGTCTTTGCCTTTGCAATACCACAGAAGCAATGCATGGTCAATGTACAGCAATGACACACCTGTGTGAACAGCCAGGAGACCCCCCCCCCCCATGTTATGTTACATAGTTACATAGTTAGTACGGTCGAAAAAAGACATATGTCCATCACGTTCAACCAGGGAATTAAGGGGTAGGGGTGTGGCGCGATATTGGGGAAGGGATGAGATTTTATATTTCTTCATAAGCATTAATCTTATTTTGTCAATTAGGAACATTCAGCACCCACCCGCTATCAAGGCAGCTGCCTATCATGTCATGCCCTACCTGCACAGGTGTGCTGGCTACTCAAATGATCCAATTAAGGAGGCCATTTAGTCAGCAGCAGCAGAAGTCCTGTGCCTGGACGCTCCAACAGGGGCCAGACACAAGCAGAAGCAGAAGCAGCAGAAGCAGCAGCAGCACCACCTTTTGTTTTTTGGCTGCAGCAGCAGCAAGGCCCACAGGGCTGGCTAGCTGGCTAGCCAGCAAGCAGGTAGCAATGAAAGTAGGAATCTTTCTTTTTAACCCTGTAAGGGGGTGGTGCACTGTACCCGAAGATACTGCCATATCGGGTCAATGCATAGGGCGACGGAAGCAAGCTTCGAAATCGGCCCCCGTTCTCAAAAATCCATTTAATATATGGTCCCCAGATAGGGGACGTATCAGATATTAAACTGATAAGAACAGATACTACACTTGATCTTAGCCAAAAGGCCGAGAAGCGATAACCGTGAAAGGGGCGGGCCCAACAAGGTCCCCTTCATGGGCACTATCACTGCTTGCTGTCAGGGAGGCTGCCAGACAATTTTCCATGCACACTCTGGGCTGGGGGGCAGTCAACCACCAGTACACACAGCAGAACCTAAACCCATACCATTATTGCTAAGCAGCAAGACAGGGGCCCATTGCACTCCCACGGGGCCTTTTTAAATGCAATCCATAACCCGGATTTGCCAGGAACCCTTCTTACTCCTCCTACTTGCATGTGACACTGGGCTTAGGATCTGCATAGGAAACACACACACAAGCACACACCTACCTTTGTTGCCTGCAGATGCCTCCTTGGCTGTCCCCAAACGGTATCAAACCAACACCCACGGGAAGCTGTAAGCATAGAGGACATGCCTGCACCCCATTGGACTTACCTGTGTGGGTTAAATCCGGGTTATTTGACAACCTATGGCGGTGATGGTTCTGCTCAGGCAGAGCAGTGCTGATGCTCCTCATAAAGCTGTCGCTGCTGTGAAGGTTCTAGGTGACATCACAAATCCCTATGGTTACATACACAACAAAGCTGGGTTGTTGTTGTTTACACTCTGCAAGGCCTGTGGAAGTGAGTGACATCATAGCACTGTAGTTCTGAGGGTTCTAGATGGATGCAACAATCTCCTGTTGCTTCTATGAAGGCCATAATAGACGACATCACCAAACAGCTCCATAGTCACATACACAGCAAAGGAGAGATGTTGTTTACACCTAGTGATGTCAGTGGTATTGAGTGACATCACAGCACAGTGCTAAGGCTCCTGGGCCTGGACACAGCAGCGGCTGCAATATCTCAACGGAGAATACGTTTATATATATGTGTGTGTGTGCGCGTATATATATATATATATATATATATATATATATATATATATATATATATATATTTCTCCGCCGAAATCACTTTTAAACCCATTTCCACCTTTTTTTCCCTTCTCTTCCTCTTACTTTTTTTTCACGTTTTTTTACGTTTTTCTCCTTTTCGCCTCTTTTCTGGGCGTATTATTCTTCTTTTTCTTCTTTTTTTTCGTCTAATGCATACCCCATCAGTGCAGCAATGCTTATTCAATACCGCCAGCAGATGGAGACACTGGGGGATAATTTTCTAAGGATTTATACTGATTTTTCCTGTCTGAATTTGTCGCACAGAAAGTTGCAGGCCAAATATGTGTGACATTTCTGCGACTTTAGCTTCTAGAGCATTTTTACAACATTATACATAGGTGCTGAATACATAAAAAGCGACTGTTCAGCGACAGACAAGTCGCATCGGCTGAAAGTAGGCCAGAATGTCAGTCCATGTTGGAGCAGGTTTAGATACAGTCTAAAGTATAGATCTCAAAGTCTGTGCACAGAATTTAGCAAGGGCCTCGCACCTTCTGATGCATCAGGTAGGTGCACAATAGCATAGCCTAACCCTCTGTACTTTGGTCTATATTGATGCGGGACATAGACAGCCAGCTGATGACCAATCCATTAGTGCAATGGATGGCTGGAAGCATTTGTCTTTGCCTTTGCAATACCACAGAAGCAATGCATGGTCAATGTACAGCAATGACACACCTGTGTGAACAGCCAGGAGACCCCCCCCCCCCATGTTATGTTACATAGTTACATAGTTAGTACGGTCGAAAAAAGACATATGTCCATCACGTTCAACCAGGGAATTAAGGGGTAGGGGTGTGGCGCGATATTGGGGAAGGGATGAGATTTTATATTTCTTCATAAGCATTAATCTTATTTTGTCAATTAGGAACATTCAGCACCCACCCGCTATCAAGGCAGCTGCCTATCATGTCATGCCCTACCTGCACAGGTGTGCTGGCTACTCAAATGATCCAATTAAGGAGGCCATTTAGTCAGCAGCAGCAGAAGTCCTGTGCCTGGACGCTCCAACAGGGGCCAGACACAAGCAGAAGCAGAAGCAGCAGAAGCAGCAGCAGCACCACCTTTTGTTTTTTGGCTGCAGCAGCAGCAAGGCCCACAGGGCTGGCTAGCTGGCTAGCCAGCAAGCAGGTAGCAATGAAAGTAGGAATCTTTCTTTTTAACCCTGTAAGGGGGTGGTGCACTGTACCCGAAGATACTGCCATATCGGGTCAATGCATAGGGCGACGGAAGCAAGCTTCGAAATCGGCCCCCGTTCTCAAAAATCCATTTAATATATGGTCCCCAGATAGGGGACGTATCAGATATTAAACTGATAAGAACAGATACTACACTTGATCTTAGCCAAAAGGCCGAGAAGCGATAACCGTGAAAGGGGCGGGCCCAACAAGGTCCCCTTCATGGGCACTATCACTGCTTGCTGTCAGGGAGGCTGCCAGACAATTTTCCATGCACACTCTGGGCTGGGGGGCAGTCAACCACCAGTACACACAGCAGAACCTAAACCCATACCATTATTGCTAAGCAGCAAGACAGGGGCCCATTGCACTCCCACGGGGCCTTTTTAAATGCAATCCATAACCCGGATTTGCCAGGAACCCTTCTTACTCCTCCTACTTGCATGTGACACTGGGCTTAGGATCTGCATAGGAAACACACACACAAGCACACACCTACCTTTGTTGCCTGCAGATGCCTCCTTGGCTGTCCCCAAACGGTATCAAACCAACACCCACGGGAAGCTGTAAGCATAGAGGACATGCCTGCACCCCATTGGACTTACCTGTGTGGGTTAAATCCGGGTTATTTGACAACCTATGGCGGTGATGGTTCTGCTCAGGCAGAGCAGTGCTGATGCTCCTCATAAAGCTGTCGCTGCTGTGAAGGTTCTAGGTGACATCACAAATCCCTATGGTTACATACACAACAAAGCTGGGTTGTTGTTGTTTACACTCTGCAAGGCCTGTGGAAGTGAGTGACATCATAGCACTGTAGTTCTGAGGGTTCTAGATGGATGCAACAATCTCCTGTTGCTTCTATGAAGGCCATAATAGACGACATCACCAAACAGCTCCATAGTCACATACACAGCAAAGGAGAGATGTTGTTTACACCTAGTGATGTCAGTGGTATTGAGTGACATCACAGCACAGTGCTAAGGCTCCTGGGCCTGGACACAGCAGCGGCTGCAATATCTCAACGGAGAATACGTTTATATATATGTGTGTGTGTGCGCGTATATATATATATATATATATATATATATATATATATATATATATATATATATATTTCTCCGCCGAAATCACTTTTAAACCCATTTCCACCTTTTTTTCCCTTCTCTTCCTCTTACTTTTTTTTCACGTTTTTTTACGTTTTTCTCCTTTTCGCCTCTTTTCTGGGCGTATTATTCTTCTTTTTCTTCTTTTTTTTCGTCTAATGCATACCCCATCAGTGCAGCAATGCTTATTCAATACCGCCAGCAGATGGAGACACTGGGGGATAATTTTCTAAGGATTTATACTGATTTTTCCTGTCTGAATTTGTCGCACAGAAAGTTGCAGGCCAAATATGTGTGACATTTCTGCGACTTTAGCTTCTAGAGCATTTTTACAACATTATACATAGGTGCTGAATACATAAAAAGCGACTGTTCAGCGACAGACAAGTCGCATCGGCTGAAAGTAGGCCAGAATGTCAGTCCATGTTGGAGCAGGTTTAGATACAGTCTAAAGTATAGATCTCAAAGTCTGTGCACAGAATTTAGCAAGGGCCTCGCACCTTCTGATGCATCAGGTAGGTGCACAATAGCATAGCCTAACCCTCTGTACTTTGGTCTATATTGATGCGGGACATAGACAGCCAGCTGATGACCAATCCATTAGTGCAATGGATGGCTGGAAGCATTTGTCTTTGCCTTTGCAATACCACAGAAGTAATGCATGGTCAATGTACAGCAATGACACACCTGTGTGAACAGCCAGGAGACCCCCCCCCCCCATGTTATGTTACATAGTTACATAGTTAGTACGGTCGAAAAAAGACATATGTCCATCACGTTCAACCAGGGAATTAAGGGGTAGGGGTGTGGCGCGATATTGGGGAAGGGATGAGATTTTATATTTCTTCATAAGCATTAATCTTATTTTGTCAATTAGGAACATTCAGCACCCACCCGCTATCAAGGCAGCTGCCTATCATGTCATGCCCTACCTGCACAGGTGTGCTGGCTACTCAAATGATCCAATTAAGGAGGCCATTTAGTCAGCAGCAGCAGAAGTCCTGTGCCTGGACGCTCCAACAGGGGCCAGACACAAGCAGAAGCAGAAGCAGCAGAAGCAGCAGCAGCACCACCTTTTGTTTTTTGGCTGCAGCAAGGCCCACAGGGCTGGCTAGCTGGCTAGCCAGCAAGCAGGTAGCAATGAAAGTAGGAATCTTTCTTTTTAACCCTGTAAGGGGGTGGTGCACTGTACCCGAAGATACTGCCATATCGGGTCAATGCATAGGGCGACGGAAGCAAGCTTCGAAATCGGCCCCCGTTCTCAAAAATCCATTTAATATATGGTCCCCAGATAGGGGACGTATCAGATATTAAACTGATAAGAACAGATACTACACTTGATCTTAGCCAAAAGGCCGAGAAGCGATAACCGTGAAAGGGGCGGGCCCAACAAGGTCCCCTTCATGGGCACTATCACTGCTTGCTGTCAGGGAGGCTGCCAGACAATTTTCCATGCACACTCTGGGCTGGGGGGCAGTCAACCACCAGTACACACAGCAGAACCTAAACCCATACCATTATTGCTAAGCAGCAAGACAGGGGCCCATTGCACTCCCACGGGGCCTTTTTAAATGCAATCCATAACCCGGATTTGCCAGGAACCCTTCTTACTCCTCCTACTTGCATGTGACACTGGGCTTAGGATCTGCATAGGAAACACACACACAAGCACACACCTACCTTTGTTGCCTGCAGATGCCTCCTTGGCTGTCCCCAAACGGTATCAAACCAACACCCACGGGAAGCTGTAAGCATAGAGGACATGCCTGCACCCCATTGGACTTACCTGTGTGGGTTAAATCCGGGTTATTTGACAACCTATGGCGGTGATGGTTCTGCTCAGGCAGAGCAGTGCTGATGCTCCTCATAAAGCTGTCGCTGCTGTGAAGGTTCTAGGTGACATCACAAATCCCTATGGTTACATACACAACAAAGCTGGGTTGTTGTTGTTTACACTCTGCAAGGCCTGTGGAAGTGAGTGACATCATAGCACTGTAGTTCTGAGGGTTCTAGATGGATGCAACAATCTCCTGTTGCTTCTATGAAGGCCATAATAGACGACATCACCAAACAGCTCCATAGTCACATACACAGCAAAGGAGAGATGTTGTTTACACCTAGTGATGTCAGTGGTATTGAGTGACATCACAGCACAGTGCTAAGGCTCCTGGGCCTGGACACAGCAGCGGCTGCAATATCTCAACGGAGAATACGTTTATATATATGTGTGTGTGTGCGCGTATATATATATATATATATATATATATATATATATATATATATATATATATATTTCTCCGCCGAAATCACTTTTAAACCCATTTCCACCTTTTTTTCCCTTCTCTTCCTCTTACTTTTTTTTCACGTTTTTTTACGTTTTTCTCCTTTTCGCCTCTTTTCTGGGCGTATTATTCTTCTTTTTCTTCTTTTTTTTCGTCTAATGCATACCCCATCAGTGCAGCAATGCTTATTCAATACCGCCAGCAGATGGAGACACTGGGGGATAATTTTCTAAGGATTTATACTGATTTTTCCTGTCTGAATTTGTCGCACAGAAAGTTGCAGGCCAAATATGTGTGACATTTCTGCGACTTTAGCTTCTAGAGCATTTTTACAACATTATACATAGGTGCTGAATACATAAAAAGCGACTGTTCAGCGACAGACAAGTCGCATCGGCTGAAAGTAGGCCAGAATGTCAGTCCATGTTGGAGCAGGTTTAGATACAGTCTAAAGTATAGATCTCAAAGTCTGTGCACAGAATTTAGCAAGGGCCTCGCACCTTCTGATGCATCAGGTAGGTGCACAATAGCATAGCCTAACCCTCTGTACTTTGGTCTATATTGATGCGGGACATAGACAGCCAGCTGATGACCAATCCATTAGTGCAATGGATGGCTGGAAGCATTTGTCTTTGCCTTTGCAATACCACAGAAGCAATGCATGGTCAATGTACAGCAATGACACACCTGTGTGAACAGCCAGGAGACCCCCCCCCCCATGTTATGTTACATAGTTACATAGTTAGTACGGTCGAAAAAAGACATATGTCCATCACGTTCAACCAGGGAATTAAGGGGTAGGGGTGTGGCGCGATATTGGGGAAGGGATGAGATTTTATATTTCTTCATAAGCATTAATCTTATTTTGTCAATTAGGAACATTCAGCACCCACCCGCTATCAAGGCAGCTGCCTATCATGTCATGCCCTACCTGCACAGGTGTGCTGGCTACTCAAATGATCCAATTAAGGAGGCCATTTAGTCAGCAGCAGCAGAAGTCCTGTGCCTGGACGCTCCAACAGGGGCCAGACACAAGCAGAAGCAGAAGCAGCAGAAGCAGCAGCAGCACCACCTTTTGTTTTTTGGCTGCAGCAGCAGCAAGGCCCACAGGGCTGGCTAGCTGGCTAGCCAGCAAGCAGGTAGCAATGAAAGTAGGAATCTTTCTTTTTAACCCTGTAAGGGGGTGGTGCACTGTACCCGAAGATACTGCCATATCGGGTCAATGCATAGGGCGACGGAAGCAAGCTTCGAAATCGGCCCCCGTTCTCAAAAATCCATTTAATATATGGTCCCCAGATAGGGGACGTATCAGATATTAAACTGATAAGAACAGATACTACACTTGATCTTAGCCAAAAGGCCGAGAAGCGATAACCGTGAAAGGGGCGGGCCCAACAAGGTCCCCTTCATGGGCACTATCACTGCTTGCTGTCAGGGAGGCTGCCAGACAATTTTCCATGCACACTCTGGGCTGGGGGGCAGTCAACCACCAGTACACACAGCAGAACCTAAACCCATACCATTATTGCTAAGCAGCAAGACAGGGGCCCATTGCACTCCCACGGGGCCTTTTTAAATGCAATCCATAACCCGGATTTGCCAGGAACCCTTCTTACTCCTCCTACTTGCATGTGACACTGGGCTTAGGATCTGCATAGGAAACACACACACAAGCACACACCTACCTTTGTTGCCTGCAGATGCCTCCTTGGCTGTCCCCAAACGGTATCAAACCAACACCCACGGGAAGCTGTAAGCATAGAGGACATGCCTGCACCCCATTGGACTTACCTGTGTGGGTTAAATCCGGGTTATTTGACAACCTATGGCGGTGATGGTTCTGCTCAGGCAGAGCAGTGCTGATGCTCCTCATAAAGCTGTCGCTGCTGTGAAGGTTCTAGGTGACATCACAAATCCCTATGGTTACATACACAACAAAGCTGGGTTGTTGTTGTTTACACTCTGCAAGGCCTGTGGAAGTGAGTGACATCATAGCACTGTAGTTCTGAGGGTTCTAGATGGATGCAACAATCTCCTGTTGCTTCTATGAAGGCCATAATAGACGACATCACCAAACAGCTCCATAGTCACATACACAGCAAAGGAGAGATGTTGTTTACACCTAGTGATGTCAGTGGTATTGAGTGACATCACAGCACAGTGCTAAGGCTCCTGGGCCTGGACACAGCAGCGGCTGCAATATCTCAACGGAGAATACGTTTATATATATGTGTGTGTGTGCGCGTATATATATATATATATATATATATATATATATATATATATATATATTTCTCCGCCGAAATCACTTTTAAACCCATTTCCACCTTTTTTTCCCTTCTCTTCCTCTTACTTTTTTTTCACGTTTTTTTACGTTTTTCTCCTTTTCGCCTCTTTTCTGGGCGTATTATTCTTCTTTTTCTTCTTTTTTTTCGTCTAATGCATACCCCATCAGTGCAGCAATGCTTATTCAATACCGCCAGCAGATGGAGACACTGGGGGATAATTTTCTAAGGATTTATACTGATTTTTCCTGTCTGAATTTGTCGCACAGAAAGTTGCAGGCCAAATATGTGTGACATTTCTGCGACTTTAGCTTCTAGAGCATTTTTACAACATTATACATAGGTGCTGAATACATAAAAAGCGACTGTTCAGCGACAGACAAGTCGCATCGGCTGAAAGTAGGCCAGAATGTCAGTCCATGTTGGAGCAGGTTTAGATACAGTCTAAAGTATAGATCTCAAAGTCTGTGCACAGAATTTAGCAAGGGCCTCGCACCTTCTGATGCATCAGGTAGGTGCACAATAGCATAGCCTAACCCTCTGTACTTTGGTCTATATTGATGCGGGACATAGACAGCCAGCTGATGACCAATCCATTAGTGCAATGGATGGCTGGAAGCATTTGTCTTTGCCTTTGCAATACCACAGAAGCAATGCATGGTCAATGTACAGCAATGACACACCTGTGTGAACAGCCAGGAGACCCCCCCCCCCCATGTTATGTTACATAGTTACATAGTTAGTACGGTCGAAAAAAGACATATGTCCATCACGTTCAACCAGGGAATTAAGGGGTAGGGGTGTGGCGCGATATTGGGGAAGGGATGAGATTTTATATTTCTTCATAAGCATTAATCTTATTTTGTCAATTAGGAACATTCAGCACCCACCCGCTATCAAGGCAGCTGCCTATCATGTCATGCCCTACCTGCACAGGTGTGCTGGCTACTCAAATGATCCAATTAAGGAGGCCATTTAGTCAGCAGCAGCAGAAGTCCTGTGCCTGGACGCTCCAACAGGGGCCAGACACAAGCAGAAGCAGAAGCAGCAGAAGCAGCAGCAGCACCACCTTTTGTTTTTTGGCTGCAGCAGCAGCAAGGCCCACAGGGCTGGCTAGCTGGCTAGCCAGCAAGCAGGTAGCAATGAAAGTAGGAATCTTTCTTTTTAACCCTGTAAGGGGGTGGTGCACTGTACCCGAAGATACTGCCATATCGGGTCAATGCATAGGGCGACGGAAGCAAGCTTCGAAATCGGCCCCCGTTCTCAAAAATCCATTTAATATATGGTCCCCAGATAGGGGACGTATCAGATATTAAACTGATAAGAACAGATACTACACTTGATCTTAGCCAAAAGGCCGAGAAGCGATAACCGTGAAAGGGGCGGGCCCAACAAGGTCCCCTTCATGGGCACTATCACTGCTTGCTGTCAGGGAGGCTGCCAGACAATTTTCCATGCACACTCTGGGCTGGGGGGCAGTCAACCACCAGTACACACAGCAGAACCTAAACCCATACCATTATTGCTAAGCAGCAAGACAGGGGCCCATTGCACTCCCACGGGGCCTTTTTAAATGCAATCCATAACCCGGATTTGCCAGGAACCCTTCTTACTCCTCCTACTTGCATGTGACACTGGGCTTAGGATCTGCATAGGAAACACACACACAAGCACACACCTACCTTTGTTGCCTGCAGATGCCTCCTTGGCTGTCCCCAAACGGTATCAAACCAACACCCACGGGAAGCTGTAAGCATAGAGGACATGCCTGCACCCCATTGGACTTACCTGTGTGGGTTAAATCCGGGTTATTTGACAACCTATGGCGGTGATGGTTCTGCTCAGGCAGAGCAGTGCTGATGCTCCTCATAAAGCTGTCGCTGCTGTGAAGGTTCTAGGTGACATCACAAATCCCTATGGTTACATACACAACAAAGCTGGGTTGTTGTTGTTTACACTCTGCAAGGCCTGTGGAAGTGAGTGACATCATAGCACTGTAGTTCTGAGGGTTCTAGATGGATGCAACAATCTCCTGTTGCTTCTATGAAGGCCATAATAGACGACATCACCAAACAGCTCCATAGTCACATACACAGCAAAGGAGAGATGTTGTTTACACCTAGTGATGTCAGTGGTATTGAGTGACATCACAGCACAGTGCTAAGGCTCCTGGGCCTGGACACAGCAGCGGCTGCAATATCTCAACGGAGAATACGTTTATATATATGTGTGTGTGTGCGCGTATATATATATATATATATATATATATATATATATATATATATATATATTTCTCCGCCGAAATCACTTTTAAACCCATTTCCACCTTTTTTTCCCTTCTCTTCCTCTTACTTTTTTTTCACGTTTTTTTACGTTTTTCTCCTTTTCGCCTCTTTTCTGGGCGTATTATTCTTCTTTTTCTTCTTTTTTTTCGTCTAATGCATACCCCATCAGTGCAGCAATGCTTATTCAATACCGCCAGCAGATGGAGACACTGGGGGATAATTTTCTAAGGATTTATACTGATTTTTCCTGTCTGAATTTGTCGCACAGAAAGTTGCAGGCCAAATATGTGTGACATTTCTGCGACTTTAGCTTCTAGAGCATTTTTACAACATTATACATAGGTGCTGAATACATAAAAAGCGACTGTTCAGCGACAGACAAGTCGCATCGGCTGAAAGTAGGCCAGAATGTCAGTCCATGTTGGAGCAGGTTTAGATACAGTCTAAAGTATAGATCTCAAAGTCTGTGCACAGAATTTAGCAAGGGCCTCGCACCTTCTGATGCATCAGGTAGGTGCACAATAGCATAGCCTAACCCTCTGTACTTTGGTCTATATTGATGCGGGACATAGACAGCCAGCTGATGACCAATCCATTAGTGCAATGGATGGCTGGAAGCATTTGTCTTTGCCTTTGCAATACCACAGAAGCAATGCATGGTCAATGTACAGCAATGACACACCTGTGTGAACAGCCAGGAGACCCCCCCCCCCCCATGTTATGTTACATAGTTACATAGTTAGTACGGTCGAAAAAAGACATATGTCCATCACGTTCAACCAGGGAATTAAGGGGTAGGGGTGTGGCGCGATATTGGGGAAGGGATGAGATTTTATATTTCTTCATAAGCATTAATCTTATTTTGTCAATTAGGAACATTCAGCACCCACCCGCTATCAAGGCAGCTGCCTATCATGTCATGCCCTACCTGCACAGGTGTGCTGGCTACTCAAATGATCCAATTAAGGAGGCCATTTAGTCAGCAGCAGCAGAAGTCCTGTGCCTGGACGCTCCAACAGGGGCCAGACACAAGCAGAAGCAGAAGCAGCAGAAGCAGCAGCAGCACCACCTTTTGTTTTTTGGCTGCAGCAGCAGCAAGGCCCACAGGGCTGGCTAGCTGGCTAGCCAGCAAGCAGGTAGCAATGAAAGTAGGAATCTTTCTTTTTAACCCTGTAAGGGGGTGGTGCACTGTACCCGAAGATACTGCCATATCGGGTCAATGCATAGGGCGACGGAAGCAAGCTTCGAAATCGGCCCCCGTTCTCAAAAATCCATTTAATATATGGTCCCCAGATAGGGGACGTATCAGATATTAAACTGATAAGAACAGATACTACACTTGATCTTAGCCAAAAGGCCGAGAAGCGATAACCGTGAAAGGGGCGGGCCCAACAAGGTCCCCTTCATGGGCACTATCACTGCTTGCTGTCAGGGAGGCTGCCAGACAATTTTCCATGCACACTCTGGGCTGGGGGGCAGTCAACCACCAGTACACACAGCAGAACCTAAACCCATACCATTATTGCTAAGCAGCAAGACAGGGGCCCATTGCACTCCCACGGGGCCTTTTTAAATGCAATCCATAACCCGGATTTGCCAGGAACCCTTCTTACTCCTCCTACTTGCATGTGACACTGGGCTTAGGATCTGCATAGGAAACACACACACAAGCACACACCTACCTTTGTTGCCTGCAGATGCCTCCTTGGCTGTCCCCAAACGGTATCAAACCAACACCCACGGGAAGCTGTAAGCATAGAGGACATGCCTGCACCCCATTGGACTTACCTGTGTGGGTTAAATCCGGGTTATTTGACAACCTATGGCGGTGATGGTTCTGCTCAGGCAGAGCAGTGCTGATGCTCCTCATAAAGCTGTCGCTGCTGTGAAGGTTCTAGGTGACATCACAAATCCCTATGGTTACATACACAACAAAGCTGGGTTGTTGTTGTTTACACTCTGCAAGGCCTGTGGAAGTGAGTGACATCATAGCACTGTAGTTCTGAGGGTTCTAGATGGATGCAACAATCTCCTGTTGCTTCTATGAAGGCCATAATAGACGACATCACCAAACAGCTCCATAGTCACATACACAGCAAAGGAGAGATGTTGTTTACACCTAGTGATGTCAGTGGTATTGAGTGACATCACAGCACAGTGCTAAGGCTCCTGGGCCTGGACACAGCAGCGGCTGCAATATCTCAACGGAGAATACGTTTATATATATGTGTGTGTGTGCGCGTATATATATATATATATATATATATATATATATATATATATATTTCTCCGCCGAAATCACTTTTAAACCCATTTCCACCTTTTTTTCCCTTCTCTTCCTCTTACTTTTTTTTCACGTTTTTTTACGTTTTTCTCCTTTTCGCCTCTTTTCTGGGCGTATTATTCTTCTTTTTCTTCTTTTTTTTCGTCTAATGCATACCCCATCAGTGCAGCAATGCTTATTCAATACCGCCAGCAGATGGAGACACTGGGGGATAATTTTCTAAGGATTTATACTGATTTTTCCTGTCTGAATTTGTCGCACAGAAAGTTGCAGGCCAAATATGTGTGACATTTCTGCGACTTTAGCTTCTAGAGCATTTTTACAACATTATACATAGGTGCTGAATACATAAAAAGCGACTGTTCAGCGACAGACAAGTCGCATCGGCTGAAAGTAGGCCAGAATGTCAGTCCATGTTGGAGCAGGTTTAGATACAGTCTAAAGTATAGATCTCAAAGTCTGTGCACAGAATTTAGCAAGGGCCTCGCACCTTCTGATGCATCAGGTAGGTGCACAATAGCATAGCCTAACCCTCTGTACTTTGGTCTATATTGATGCGGGACATAGACAGCCAGCTGATGACCAATCCATTAGTGCAATGGATGGCTGGAAGCATTTGTCTTTGCCTTTGCAATACCACAGAAGCAATGCATGGTCAATGTACAGCAATGACACACCTGTGTGAACAGCCAGGAGACCCCCCCCCCCCATGTTATGTTACATAGTTACATAGTTAGTACGGTCGAAAAAAGACATATGTCCATCACGTTCAACCAGGGAATTAAGGGGTAGGGGTGTGGCGCGATATTGGGGAAGGGATGAGATTTTATATTTCTTCATAAGCATTAATCTTATTTTGTCAATTAGGAACATTCAGCACCCACCCGCTATCAAGGCAGCTGCCTATCATGTCATGCCCTACCTGCACAGGTGTGCTGGCTACTCAAATGATCCAATTAAGGAGGCCATTTAGTCAGCAGCAGCAGAAGTCCTGTGCCTGGACGCTCCAACAGGGGCCAGACACAAGCAGAAGCAGAAGCAGCAGAAGCAGCAGCAGCACCACCTTTTGTTTTTTGGCTGCAGCAGCAGCAAGGCCCACAGGGCTGGCTAGCTGGCTAGCCAGCAAGCAGGTAGCAATGAAAGTAGGAATCTTTCTTTTTAACCCTGTAAGGGGGTGGTGCACTGTACCCGAAGATACTGCCATATCGGGTCAATGCATAGGGCGACGGAAGCAAGCTTCGAAATCGGCCCCCGTTCTCAAAAATCCATTTAATATATGGTCCCCAGATAGGGGACGTATCAGATATTAAACTGATAAGAACAGATACTACACTTGATCTTAGCCAAAAGGCCGAGAAGCGATAACCGTGAAAGGGGCGGGCCCAACAAGGTCCCCTTCATGGGCACTATCACTGCTTGCTGTCAGGGAGGCTGCCAGACAATTTTCCATGCACACTCTGGGCTGGGGGGCAGTCAACCACCAGTACACACAGCAGAACCTAAACCCATACCATTATTGCTAAGCAGCAAGACAGGGGCCCATTGCACTCCCACGGGGCCTTTTTAAATGCAATCCATAACCCGGATTTGCCAGGAACCCTTCTTACTCCTCCTACTTGCATGTGACACTGGGCTTAGGATCTGCATAGGAAACACACACACAAGCACACACCTACCTTTGTTGCCTGCAGATGCCTCCTTGGCTGTCCCCAAACGGTATCAAACCAACACCCACGGGAAGCTGTAAGCATAGAGGACATGCCTGCACCCCATTGGACTTACCTGTGTGGGTTAAATCCGGGTTATTTGACAACCTATGGCGGTGATGGTTCTGCTCAGGCAGAGCAGTGCTGATGCTCCTCATAAAGCTGTCGCTGCTGTGAAGGTTCTAGGTGACATCACAAATCCCTATGGTTACATACACAACAAAGCTGGGTTGTTGTTGTTTACACTCTGCAAGGCCTGTGGAAGTGAGTGACATCATAGCACTGTAGTTCTGAGGGTTCTAGATGGATGCAACAATCTCCTGTTGCTTCTATGAAGGCCATAATAGACGACATCACCAAACAGCTCCATAGTCACATACACAGCAAAGGAGAGATGTTGTTTACACCTAGTGATGTCAGTGGTATTGAGTGACATCACAGCACAGTGCTAAGGCTCCTGGGCCTGGACACAGCAGCGGCTGCAATATCTCAACGGAGAATACGTTTATATATATGTGTGTGTGTGCGCGTATATATATATATATATATATATATATATATATATATATATATATTTCTCCGCCGAAATCACTTTTAAACCCATTTCCACCTTTTTTTCCCTTCTCTTCCTCTTACTTTTTTTTCACGTTTTTTTACGTTTTTCTCCTTTTCGCCTCTTTTCTGGGCGTATTATTCTTCTTTTTCTTCTTTTTTTTCGTCTAATGCATACCCCATCAGTGCAGCAATGCTTATTCAATACCGCCAGCAGATGGAGACACTGGGGGATAATTTTCTAAGGATTTATACTGATTTTTCCTGTCTGAATTTGTCGCACAGAAAGTTGCAGGCCAAATATGTGTGACATTTCTGCGACTTTAGCTTCTAGAGCATTTTTACAACATTATACATAGGTGCTGAATACATAAAAAGCGACTGTTCAGCGACAGACAAGTCGCATCGGCTGAAAGTAGGCCAGAATGTCAGTCCATGTTGGAGCAGGTTTAGATACAGTCTAAAGTATAGATCTCAAAGTCTGTGCACAGAATTTAGCAAGGGCCTCGCACCTTCTGATGCATCAGGTAGGTGCACAATAGCATAGCCTAACCCTCTGTACTTTGGTCTATATTGATGCGGGACATAGACAGCCAGCTGATGACCAATCCATTAGTGCAATGGATGGCTGGAAGCATTTGTCTTTGCCTTTGCAATACCACAGAAGCAATGCATGGTCAATGTACAGCAATGACACACCTGTGTGAACAGCCAGGAGACCCCCCCCCCCCCCATGTTATGTTACATAGTTACATAGTTAGTACGGTCGAAAAAAGACATATGTCCATCACGTTCAACCAGGGAATTAAGGGGTAGGGGTGTGGCGCGATATTGGGGAAGGGATGAGATTTTATATTTCTTCATAAGCATTAATCTTATTTTGTCAATTAGGAACATTCAGCACCCACCCGCTATCAAGGCAGCTGCCTATCATGTCATGCCCTACCTGCACAGGTGTGCTGGCTACTCAAATGATCCAATTAAGGAGGCCATTTAGTCAGCAGCAGCAGAAGTCCTGTGCCTGGACGCTCCAACAGGGGCCAGACACAAGCAGAAGCAGAAGCAGCAGAAGCAGCAGCAGCACCACCTTTTGTTTTTTGGCTGCAGCAGCAGCAAGGCCCACAGGGCTGGCTAGCTGGCTAGCCAGCAAGCAGGTAGCAATGAAAGTAGGAATCTTTCTTTTTAACCCTGTAAGGGGGTGGTGCACTGTACCCGAAGATACTGCCATATCGGGTCAATGCATAGGGCGACGGAAGCAAGCTTCGAAATCGGCCCCCGTTCTCAAAAATCCATTTAATATATGGTCCCCAGATAGGGGACGTATCAGATATTAAACTGATAAGAACAGATTTTTTAAGTTAGCCCTCAGAACTCACTCAGAGTTCCAAGATCTTATTTGGAACTCAATTTTGTGTTCATCATCAGGTAACATGTTTTTATTTCTTTTCTTAAACACTAATGAAACAAAATAGAACATTTAAAAACAAAATAAGAAACAACATAAAATAGCAAAACCAAACATTACTTTCTAATTAAGCAAAACCAAATTAGAAGGTCATCCCCTTCCTCCATGCAAACACCATTAGAAAGTCTATCAGTCCTCGACTGATATTGCCATTTGCTATATCTTTCTTAACTTGAGACGCCAACCAGCCTGGAATTTTATACGTTTCAACAAAACGGTTCATGTCTGCCTTGAAAGAAAAATAGACTTTATCCCGAGCTTCTTCCTCCCGGTTCTTCAAGCCTATCTTTAGATCCATCATATCTTTGTCAAACGTTTTTCTTTCTGCTTCCGACAAATTTTCCAACAAACCACCAAGCACACCAAAATACTGCACTGGCACATACACTTCCTCCTCTCTCTTCTTCTTCTGCTCTGTAGGTCTTCTAGTTGGAACCTGCTCCACTTCTGGTTCTTTCACTTCAGCTGGTTCCTCTCTGCTTCTTTTTACAGCTTCCTTTTTCTCTGAATTTTTCTCAGACTTTTTCTTAGGACACGAGCCAAGCAGATGGCCCTCCTCACCACACAGATGGCATTTCCTTTTCTTTTGACAATTTTCCACGTCGTGACCCTCCTCTTGACACTTGAAACACCACAAAAACGTGCAATCCTCCTTTCTGTGACCGTACTGTTTACATTTGCGGCAAAAATCTTGCATGCCAGAAAAATACAGATCCCCGTTCACAGAACCAATTTTAAACCGTCCTGGGGGGATCACTAACTTGCCATCTGCCATTTTAAATTTCACATGGAACCTCCACTTGGTGGTCCATAGTCCATATTGATTAAATACCTTGCCTTTAGGCAGAACACTGTAACAGAATCGAGACAAAAAGGTAACGATATCCTCCTCCGAAGTATATGGGCTATACATCCTTATAGTCACCAATCGTTCTCTACGTGGGAAATGTGGAACTATCTCCACCCCTTCCAAAACCGGACATACCTTCTTTTGCTGCAATATGTTCCAAAATGACTCATAGTCCTCTTCAGAAGCCAGCACCACGTCGTAGTATCCACTTCTGGGAAACTCAAGCATGGATAGGATTTGCTCCCTCTTGACTTCCAGCAACTTAAACAGCACTTCTTCCACGACAAAGACAAGGCCTCTTTCCTTCTTCCGGACATCGAGCAGGGAAATACGAACTCCATTCCGAAGTCTCGCAAAAGGCGGCACGCCTTCCGAAGAAAAACCGCAATCTTCCTCCATGTCCATGATGTCCAGACACCTCCCCCACCGAAGTAGGTAGGTGGGGATCGCCTCCCGTTGTCTGGGGACTAAGCCGGCTCCCTGATAGCAGCAGGGGGGTGAAGTCCCTCCGTTAAGAAGGACGATCCCCCCAGGCAAAGGAGCCGGGTACCCCAGACACCCTCTGGCCAGACCAAGTGAGCAGAACTACACTCGATCTTAGCCAAAAGGCCGAGAAGCGATAACCGTGAAAGGGGCGGGCCCAACAAGGTCCCCTTCATGGGCACTATCACTGCTTGCTGTCAGGGAGGCTGCCAGACAATTTTCCATGCACACTCTGGGCTGGGGGGCAGTCAACCACCAGTACACACAGCAGAACCTAAACCCATACCATTATTGCTAAGCAGCAAGACAGGGGCCCATTGCACTCCCACGGGGCCTTTTTAAATGCAATCCATAACCCGGATTTGCCAGGAACCCTTCTTACTCCTCCTACTTGCATGTGACACTGGGCTTAGGATCTGCATAGGAAACACACACACAAGCACACACCTACCTTTGTTGCCTGCAGATGCCTCCTTGGCTGTCCCCAAACGGTATCAAACCAACACCCACGGGAAGCTGTAAGCATAGAGGACATGCCTGCACCCCATTGGACTTACCTGTGTGGGTTAAATCCGGGTTATTTGACAACCTATGGCGGTGATGGTTCTGCTCAGGCAGAGCAGTGCTGATGCTCCTCATAAAGCTGTCGCTGCTGTGAAGGTTCTAGGTGACATCACAAATCCCTATGGTTACATACACAACAAAGCTGGGTTGTTGTTGTTTACACTCTGCAAGGCCTGTGGAAGTGAGTGACATCATAGCACTGTAGTTCTGAGGGTTCTAGATGGATGCAACAATCTCCTGTTGCTTCTATGAAGGCCATAATAGACGACATCACCAAACAGCTCCATAGTCACATACACAGCAAAGGAGAGATGTTGTTTACACCTAGTGATGTCAGTGGTATTGAGTGACATCACAGCACAGTGCTAAGGCTCCTGGGCCTGGACACAGCAGCGGCTGCAATATCTCAACGGAGAATACGTTTATATATATGTGTGTGTGTGCGCGTATATATATATATATATATATATATATATATATATATATATATATATATTTCTCCGCCGAAATCACTTTTAAACCCATTTCCACCTTTTTTTCCCTTCTCTTCCTCTTACTTTTTTTTCATGTTTTTTTACGTTTTTCTCCTTTTCGCCTCTTTTCTGGGCGTATTATTCTTCTTTTTCTTCTTTTTTTTCGTCTAATGCATACCCCATCAGTGCAGCAATGCTTATTCAATACCGCCAGCAGATGGAGACACTGGGGGATAATTTTCTAAGGATTTATACTGATTTTTCCTGTCTGAATTTGTCGCACAGAAAGTTGCAGGCCAAATATGTGTGACATTTCTGCGACTTTAGCTTCTAGAGCATTTTTACAACATTATACATAGGTGCTGAATACATAAAAAGCGACTGTTCAGCGACAGACAAGTCGCATCGGCTGAAAGTAGGCCAGAATGTCAGTCCATGTTGGAGCAGGTTTAGATACAGTCTAAAGTATAGATCTCAAAGTCTGTGCACAGAATTTAGCAAGGGCCTCGCACCTTCTGATGCATCAGGTAGGTGCACAATAGCATAGCCTAACCCTCTGTACTTTGGTCTATATTGATGCGGGACATAGACAGCCAGCTGATGACCAATCCATTAGTGCAATGGATGGCTGGAAGCATTTGTCTTTGCCTTTGCAATACCACAGAAGCAATGCATGGTCAATGTACAGCAATGACACACCTGTGTGAACAGCCAGGAGACCCCCCCCCCCCATGTTATGTTACATAGTTACATAGTTAGTACGGTCGAAAAAAGACATATGTCCATCACGTTCAACCAGGGAATTAAGGGGTAGGGGTGTGGCGCGATATTGGGGAAGGGATGAGATTTTATATTTCTTCATAAGCATTAATCTTATTTTGTCAATTAGGAACATTCAGCACCCACCCGCTATCAAGGCAGCTGCCTATCATGTCATGCCCTACCTGCACAGGTGTGCTGGCTACTCAAATGATCCAATTAAGGAGGCCATTTAGTCAGCAGCAGCAGAAGTCCTGTGCCTGGACGCTCCAACAGGGGCCAGACACAAGCAGAAGCAGAAGCAGCAGAAGCAGCAGAAGCAGCAGCAGCACCACCTTTTGTTTTTTGGCTGCAGCAGCAGCAAGGCCCACAGGGCTGGCTAGCTGGCTAGCCAGCAAGCAGGTAGCAATGAAAGTAGGAATCTTTCTTTTTAACCCTGTAAGGGGGTGGTGCACTGTACCCGAAGATACTGCCATATCGGGTCAATGCATAGGGCGACGGAAGCAAGCTTCGAAATCGGCCCCCGTTCTCAAAAATCCATTTAATATATGGTCCCCAGATAGGGGACGTATCAGATATTAAACTGATAAGAACAGATACTACACTTGATCTTAGCCAAAAGGCCGAGAAGCGATAACCGTGAAAGGGGCGGGCCCAACAAGGTCCCCTTCATGGGCACTATCACTGCTTGCTGTCAGGGAGGCTGCCAGACAATTTTCCATGCACACTCTGGGCTGGGGGGCAGTCAACCACCAGTACACACAGCAGAACCTAAACCCATACCATTATTGCTAAGCAGCAAGACAGGGGCCCATTGCACTCCCACGGGGCCTTTTTAAATGCAATCCATAACCCGGATTTGCCAGGAACCCTTCTTACTCCTCCTACTTGCATGTGACACTGGGCTTAGGATCTGCATAGGAAACACACACACAAGCACACACCTACCTTTGTTGCCTGCAGATGCCTCCTTGGCTGTCCCCAAACGGTATCAAACCAACACCCACGGGAAGCTGTAAGCATAGAGGACATGCCTGCACCCCATTGGACTTACCTGTGTGGGTTAAATCCGGGTTATTTGACAACCTATGGCGGTGATGGTTCTGCTCAGGCAGAGCAGTGCTGATGCTCCTCATAAAGCTGTCGCTGCTGTGAAGGTTCTAGGTGACATCACAAATCCCTATGGTTACATACACAACAAAGCTGGGTTGTTGTTGTTTACACTCTGCAAGGCCTGTGGAAGTGAGTGACATCATAGCACTGTAGTTCTGAGGGTTCTAGATGGATGCAACAATCTCCTGTTGCTTCTATGAAGGCCATAATAGACGACATCACCAAACAGCTCCATAGTCACATACACAGCAAAGGAGAGATGTTGTTTACACCTAGTGATGTCAGTGGTATTGAGTGACATCACAGCACAGTGCTAAGGCTCCTGGGCCTGGACACAGCAGCGGCTGCAATATCTCAACGGAGAATACGTTTATATATATGTGTGTGTGTGCGCGTATATATATATATATATATATATATATATATATATATATATTTCTCCGCCGAAATCACTTTTAAACCCATTTCCACCTTTTTTTCCCTTCTCTTCCTCTTACTTTTTTTTCACGTTTTTTTACGTTTTTCTCCTTTTCGCCTCTTTTCTGGGCGTATTATTCTTCTTTTTCTTCTTTTTTTTCGTCTAATGCATACCCCATCAGTGCAGCAATGCTTATTCAATACCGCCAGCAGATGGAGACACTGGGGGATAATTTTCTAAGGATTTATACTGATTTTTCCTGTCTGAATTTGTCGCACAGAAAGTTGCAGGCCAAATATGTGTGACATTTCTGCGACTTTAGCTTCTAGAGCATTTTTACAACATTATACATAGGTGCTGAATACATAAAAAGCGACTGTTCAGCGACAGACAAGTCGCATCGGCTGAAAGTAGGCCAGAATGTCAGTCCATGTTGGAGCAGGTTTAGATACAGTCTAAAGTATAGATCTCAAAGTCTGTGCACAGAATTTAGCAAGGGCCTCGCACCTTCTGATGCATCAGGTAGGTGCACAATAGCATAGCCTAACCCTCTGTACTTTGGTCTATATTGATGCGGGACATAGACAGCCAGCTGATGACCAATCCATTAGTGCAATGGATGGCTGGAAGCATTTGTCTTTGCCTTTGCAATACCACAGAAGCAATGCATGGTCAATGTACAGCAATGACACACCTGTGTGAACAGCCAGGAGACCCCCCCCCCCCATGTTATGTTACATAGTTACATAGTTAGTACGGTCGAAAAAAGACATATGTCCATCACGTTCAACCAGGGAATTAAGGGGTAGGGGTGTGGCGCGATATTGGGGAAGGGATGAGATTTTATATTTCTTCATAAGCATTAATCTTATTTTGTCAATTAGGAACATTCAGCACCCACCCGCTATCAAGGCAGCTGCCTATCATGTCATGCCCTACCTGCACAGGTGTGCTGGCTACTCAAATGATCCAATTAAGGAGGCCATTTAGTCAGCAGCAGCAGAAGTCCTGTGCCTGGACGCTCCAACAGGGGCCAGACACAAGCAGAAGCAGAAGCAGCAGAAGCAGCAGCAGCACCACCTTTTGTTTTTTGGCTGCAGCAGCAGCAAGGCCCACAGGGCTGGCTAGCTGGCTAGCCAGCAAGCAGGTAGCAATGAAAGTAGGAATCTTTCTTTTTAACCCTGTAAGGGGGTGGTGCACTGTACCCGAAGATACTGCCATATCGGGTCAATGCATAGGGCGACGGAAGCAAGCTTCGAAATCGGCCCCCGTTCTCAAAAATCCATTTAATATATGGTCCCCAGATAGGGGACGTATCAGATATTAAACTGATAAGAACAGATACTACACTTGATCTTAGCCAAAAGGCCGAGAAGCGATAACCGTGAAAGGGGCGGGCCCAACAAGGTCCCCTTCATGGGCACTATCACTGCTTGCTGTCAGGGAGGCTGCCAGACAATTTTCCATGCACACTCTGGGCTGGGGGGCAGTCAACCACCAGTACACACAGCAGAACCTAAACCCATACCATTATTGCTAAGCAGCAAGACAGGGGCCCATTGCACTCCCACGGGGCCTTTTTAAATGCAATCCATAACCCGGATTTGCCAGGAACCCTTCTTACTCCTCCTACTTGCATGTGACACTGGGCTTAGGATCTGCATAGGAAACACACACACAAGCACACACCTACCTTTGTTGCCTGCAGATGCCTCCTTGGCTGTCCCCAAACGGTATCAAACCAACACCCACGGGAAGCTGTAAGCATAGAGGACATGCCTGCACCCCATTGGACTTACCTGTGTGGGTTAAATCCGGGTTATTTGACAACCTATGGCGGTGATGGTTCTGCTCAGGCAGAGCAGTGCTGATGCTCCTCATAAAGCTGTCGCTGCTGTGAAGGTTCTAGGTGACATCACAAATCCCTATGGTTACATACACAACAAAGCTGGGTTGTTGTTGTTTACACTCTGCAAGGCCTGTGGAAGTGAGTGACATCATAGCACTGTAGTTCTGAGGGTTCTAGATGGATGCAACAATCTCCTGTTGCTTCTATGAAGGCCATAATAGACGACATCACCAAACAGCTCCATAGTCACATACACAGCAAAGGAGAGATGTTGTTTACACCTAGTGATGTCAGTGGTATTGAGTGACATCACAGCACAGTGCTAAGGCTCCTGGGCCTGGACACAGCAGCGGCTGCAATATCTCAACGGAGAATACGTTTATATATATGTGTGTGTGTGCGCGTATATATATATATATATATATATATATATATATATATATTTCTCCGCCGAAATCACTTTTAAACCCATTTCCACCTTTTTTTCCCTTCTCTTCCTCTTACTTTTTTTTCACGTTTTTTTACGTTTTTCTCCTTTTCGCCTCTTTTCTGGGCGTATTATTCTTCTTTTTCTTCTTTTTTTTCGTCTAATGCATACCCCATCAGTGCAGCAATGCTTATTCAATACCGCCAGCAGATGGAGACACTGGGGGATAATTTTCTAAGGATTTATACTGATTTTTCCTGTCTGAATTTGTCGCACAGAAAGTTGCAGGCCAAATATGTGTGACATTTCTGCGACTTTAGCTTCTAGAGCATTTTTACAACATTATACATAGGTGCTGAATACATAAAAAGCGACTGTTCAGCGACAGACAAGTCGCATCGGCTGAAAGTAGGCCAGAATGTCAGTCCATGTTGGAGCAGGTTTAGATACAGTCTAAAGTATAGATCTCAAAGTCTGTGCACAGAATTTAGCAAGGGCCTCGCACCTTCTGATGCATCAGGTAGGTGCACAATAGCATAGCCTAACCCTCTGTACTTTGGTCTATATTGATGCGGGACATAGACAGCCAGCTGATGACCAATCCATTAGTGCAATGGATGGCTGGAAGCATTTGTCTTTGCCTTTGCAATACCACAGAAGCAATGCATGGTCAATGTACAGCAATGACACACCTGTGTGAACAGCCAGGAGACCCCCCCCCCCCATGTTATGTTACATAGTTACATAGTTAGTACGGTCGAAAAAAGACATATGTCCATCACGTTCAACCAGGGAATTAAGGGGTAGGGGTGTGGCGCGATATTGGGGAAGGGATGAGATTTTATATTTCTTCATAAGCATTAATCTTATTTTGTCAATTAGGAACATTCAGCACCCACCCGCTATCAAGGCAGCTGCCTATCATGTCATGCCCTACCTGCACAGGTGTGCTGGCTACTCAAATGATCCAATTAAGGAGGCCATTTAGTCAGCAGCAGCAGAAGTCCTGTGCCTGGACGCTCCAACAGGGGCCAGACACAAGCAGAAGCAGAAGCAGCAGAAGCAGCAGCAGCACCACCTTTTGTTTTTTGGCTGCAGCAGCAGCAAGGCCCACAGGGCTGGCTAGCTGGCTAGCCAGCAAGCAGGTAGCAATGAAAGTAGGAATCTTTCTTTTTAACCCTGTAAGGGGGTGGTGCACTGTACCCGAAGATACTGCCATATCGGGTCAATGCATAGGGCGACGGAAGCAAGCTTCGAAATCGGCCCCCGTTCTCAAAAATCCATTTAATATATGGTCCCCAGATAGGGGACGTATCAGATATTAAACTGATAAGAACAGATACTACACTTGATCTTAGCCAAAAGGCCGAGAAGCGATAACCGTGAAAGGGGCGGGCCCAACAAGGTCCCCTTCATGGGCACTATCACTGCTTGCTGTCAGGGAGGCTGCCAGACAATTTTCCATGCACACTCTGGGCTGGGGGGCAGTCAACCACCAGTACACACAGCAGAACCTAAACCCATACCATTATTGCTAAGCAGCAAGACAGGGGCCCATTGCACTCCCACGGGGCCTTTTTAAATGCAATCCATAACCCGGATTTGCCAGGAACCCTTCTTACTCCTCCTACTTGCATGTGACACTGGGCTTAGGATCTGCATAGGAAACACACACACAAGCACACACCTACCTTTGTTGCCTGCAGATGCCTCCTTGGCTGTCCCCAAACGGTATCAAACCAACACCCACGGGAAGCTGTAAGCATAGAGGACATGCCTGCACCCCATTGGACTTACCTGTGTGGGTTAAATCCGGGTTATTTGACAACCTATGGCGGTGATGGTTCTGCTCAGGCAGAGCAGTGCTGATGCTCCTCATAAAGCTGTCGCTGCTGTGAAGGTTCTAGGTGACATCACAAATCCCTATGGTTACATACACAACAAAGCTGGGTTGTTGTTGTTTACACTCTGCAAGGCCTGTGGAAGTGAGTGACATCATAGCACTGTAGTTCTGAGGGTTCTAGATGGATGCAACAATCTCCTGTTGCTTCTATGAAGGCCATAATAGACGACATCACCAAACAGCTCCATAGTCACATACACAGCAAAGGAGAGATGTTGTTTACACCTAGTGATGTCAGTGGTATTGAGTGACATCACAGCACAGTGCTAAGGCTCCTGGGCCTGGACACAGCAGCGGCTGCAATATCTCAACGGAGAATACGTTTATATATATGTGTGTGTGTGCGCGTATATATATATATATATATATATATATATATATATATATATATATTTCTCCGCCGAAATCACTTTTAAACCCATTTCCACCTTTTTTTCCCTTCTCTTCCTCTTACTTTTTTTTCACGTTTTTTTACGTTTTTCTCCTTTTCGCCTCTTTTCTGGGCGTATTATTCTTCTTTTTCTTCTTTTTTTTCGTCTAATGCATACCCCATCAGTGCAGCAATGCTTATTCAATACCGCCAGCAGATGGAGACACTGGGGGATAATTTTCTAAGGATTTATACTGATTTTTCCTGTCTGAATTTGTCGCACAGAAAGTTGCAGGCCAAATATGTGTGACATTTCTGCGACTTTAGCTTCTAGAGCATTTTTACAACATTATACATAGGTGCTGAATACATAAAAAGCGACTGTTCAGCGACAGACAAGTCGCATCGGCTGAAAGTAGGCCAGAATGTCAGTCCATGTTGGAGCAGGTTTAGATACAGTCTAAAGTATAGATCTCAAAGTCTGTGCACAGAATTTAGCAAGGGCCTCGCACCTTCTGATGCATCAGGTAGGTGCACAATAGCATAGCCTAACCCTCTGTACTTTGGTCTATATTGATGCGGGACATAGACAGCCAGCTGATGACCAATCCATTAGTGCAATGGATGGCTGGAAGCATTTGTCTTTGCCTTTGCAATACCACAGAAGCAATGCATGGTCAATGTACAGCAATGACACACCTGTGTGAACAGCCAGGAGACCCCCCCCCCCCCATGTTATGTTACATAGTTACATAGTTAGTACGGTCGAAAAAAGACATATGTCCATCACGTTCAACCAGGGAATTAAGGGGTAGGGGTGTGGCGCGATATTGGGGAAGGGATGAGATTTTATATTTCTTCATAAGCATTAATCTTATTTTGTCAATTAGGAACATTCAGCACCCACCCGCTATCAAGGCAGCTGCCTATCATGTCATGCCCTACCTGCACAGGTGTGCTGGCTACTCAAATGATCCAATTAAGGAGGCCATTTAGTCAGCAGCAGCAGAAGTCCTGTGCCTGGACGCTCCAACAGGGGCCAGACACAAGCAGAAGCAGAAGCAGCAGAAGCAGCAGCAGCACCACCTTTTGTTTTTTGGCTGCAGCAGCAGCAAGGCCCACAGGGCTGGCTAGCTGGCTAGCCAGCAAGCAGGTAGCAATGAAAGTAGGAATCTTTCTTTTTAACCCTGTAAGGGGGTGGTGCACTGTACCCGAAGATACTGCCATATCGGGTCAATGCATAGGGCGACGGAAGCAAGCTTCGAAATCGGCCCCCGTTCTCAAAAATCCATTTAATATATGGTCCCCAGATAGGGGACGTATCAGATATTAAACTGATAAGAACAGATACTACACTTGATCTTAGCCAAAAGGCCGAGAAGCGATAACCGTGAAAGGGGCGGGCCCAACAAGGTCCCCTTCATGGGCACTATCACTGCTTGCTGTCAGGGAGGCTGCCAGACAATTTTCCATGCACACTCTGGGCTGGGGGGCAGTCAACCACCAGTACACACAGCAGAACCTAAACCCATACCATTATTGCTAAGCAGCAAGACAGGGGCCCATTGCACTCCCACGGGGCCTTTTTAAATGCAATCCATAACCCGGATTTGCCAGGAACCCTTCTTACTCCTCCTACTTGCATGTGACACTGGGCTTAGGATCTGCATAGGAAACACACACACAAGCACACACCTACCTTTGTTGCCTGCAGATGCCTCCTTGGCTGTCCCCAAACGGTATCAAACCAACACCCACGGGAAGCTGTAAGCATAGAGGACATGCCTGCACCCCATTGGACTTACCTGTGTGGGTTAAATCCGGGTTATTTGACAACCTATGGCGGTGATGGTTCTGCTCAGGCAGAGCAGTGCTGATGCTCCTCATAAAGCTGTCGCTGCTGTGAAGGTTCTAGGTGACATCACAAATCCCTATGGTTACATACACAACAAAGCTGGGTTGTTGTTGTTTACACTCTGCAAGGCCTGTGGAAGTGAGTGACATCATAGCACTGTAGTTCTGAGGGTTCTAGATGGATGCAACAATCTCCTGTTGCTTCTATGAAGGCCATAATAGACGACATCACCAAACAGCTCCATAGTCACATACACAGCAAAGGAGAGATGTTGTTTACACCTAGTGATGTCAGTGGTATTGAGTGACATCACAGCACAGTGCTAAGGCTCCTGGGCCTGGACACAGCAGCGGCTGCAATATCTCAACGGAGAATACGTTTATATATATGTGTGTGTGTGCGCGTATATATATATATATATATATATATATATATATATATATATATTTCTCCGCCGAAATCACTTTTAAACCCATTTCCACCTTTTTTTCCCTTCTCTTCCTCTTACTTTTTTTTCACGTTTTTTTACGTTTTTCTCCTTTTCGCCTCTTTTCTGGGCGTATTATTCTTCTTTTTCTTCTTTTTTTTCGTCTAATGCATACCCCATCAGTGCAGCAATGCTTATTCAATACCGCCAGCAGATGGAGACACTGGGGGATAATTTTCTAAGGATTTATACTGATTTTTCCTGTCTGAATTTGTCGCACAGAAAGTTGCAGGCCAAATATGTGTGACATTTCTGCGACTTTAGCTTCTAGAGCATTTTTACAACATTATACATAGGTGCTGAATACATAAAAAGCGACTGTTCAGCGACAGACAAGTCGCATCGGCTGAAAGTAGGCCAGAATGTCAGTCCATGTTGGAGCAGGTTTAGATACAGTCTAAAGTATAGATCTCAAAGTCTGTGCACAGAATTTAGCAAGGGCCTCGCACCTTCTGATGCATCAGGTAGGTGCACAATAGCATAGCCTAACCCTCTGTACTTTGGTCTATATTGATGCGGGACATAGACAGCCAGCTGATGACCAATCCATTAGTGCAATGGATGGCTGGAAGCATTTGTCTTTGCCTTTGCAATACCACAGAAGCAATGCATGGTCAATGTACAGCAATGACACACCTGTGTGAACAGCCAGGAGACCCCCCCCCCCCATGTTATGTTACATAGTTACATAGTTAGTACGGTCGAAAAAAGACATATGTCCATCACGTTCAACCAGGGAATTAAGGGGTAGGGGTGTGGCGCGATATTGGGGAAGGGATGAGATTTTATATTTCTTCATAAGCATTAATCTTATTTTGTCAATTAGGAACATTCAGCACCCACCCGCTATCAAGGCAGCTGCCTATCATGTCATGCCCTACCTGCACAGGTGTGCTGGCTACTCAAATGATCCAATTAAGGAGGCCATTTAGTCAGCAGCAGCAGAAGTCCTGTGCCTGGACGCTCCAACAGGGGCCAGACACAAGCAGAAGCAGAAGCAGCAGAAGCAGCAGCAGCACCACCTTTTGTTTTTTGGCTGCAGCAGCAGCAAGGCCCACAGGGCTGGCTAGCTGGCTAGCCAGCAAGCAGGTAGCAATGAAAGTAGGAATCTTTCTTTTTAACCCTGTAAGGGGGTGGTGCACTGTACCCGAAGATACTGCCATATCGGGTCAATGCATAGGGCGACGGAAGCAAGCTTCGAAATCGGCCCCCGTTCTCAAAAATCCATTTAATATATGGTCCCCAGATAGGGGACGTATCAGATATTAAACTGATAAGAACAGATACTACACTTGATCTTAGCCAAAAGGCCGAGAAGCGATAACCGTGAAAGGGGCGGGCCCAACAAGGTCCCCTTCATGGGCACTATCACTGCTTGCTGTCAGGGAGGCTGCCAGACAATTTTCCATGCACACTCTGGGCTGGGGGGCAGTCAACCACCAGTACACACAGCAGAACCTAAACCCATACCATTATTGCTAAGCAGCAAGACAGGGGCCCATTGCACTCCCACGGGGCCTTTTTAAATGCAATCCATAACCCGGATTTGCCAGGAACCCTTCTTACTCCTCCTACTTGCATGTGACACTGGGCTTAGGATCTGCATAGGAAACACACACACAAGCACACACCTACCTTTGTTGCCTGCAGATGCCTCCTTGGCTGTCCCCAAACGGTATCAAACCAACACCCACGGGAAGCTGTAAGCATAGAGGACATGCCTGCACCCCATTGGACTTACCTGTGTGGGTTAAATCCGGGTTATTTGACAACCTATGGCGGTGATGGTTCTGCTCAGGCAGAGCAGTGCTGATGCTCCTCATAAAGCTGTCGCTGCTGTGAAGGTTCTAGGTGACATCACAAATCCCTATGGTTACATACACAACAAAGCTGGGTTGTTGTTGTTTACACTCTGCAAGGCCTGTGGAAGTGAGTGACATCATAGCACTGTAGTTCTGAGGGTTCTAGATGGATGCAACAATCTCCTGTTGCTTCTATGAAGGCCATAATAGACGACATCACCAAACAGCTCCATAGTCACATACACAGCAAAGGAGAGATGTTGTTTACACCTAGTGATGTCAGTGGTATTGAGTGACATCACAGCACAGTGCTAAGGCTCCTGGGCCTGGACACAGCAGCGGCTGCAATATCTCAACGGAGAATACGTTTATATATATGTGTGTGTGTGCGCGTATATATATATATATATATATATATATATATATATATATATATATATATTTCTCCGCCGAAATCACTTTTAAACCCATTTCCACCTTTTTTTCCCTTCTCTTCCTCTTACTTTTTTTTCACGTTTTTTTACGTTTTTCTCCTTTTCGCCTCTTTTCTGGGCGTATTATTCTTCTTTTTCTTCTTTTTTTTCGTCTAATGCATACCCCATCAGTGCAGCAATGCTTATTCAATACCGCCAGCAGATGGAGACACTGGGGGATAATTTTCTAAGGATTTATACTGATTTTTCCTGTCTGAATTTGTCGCACAGAAAGTTGCAGGCCAAATATGTGTGACATTTCTGCGACTTTAGCTTCTAGAGCATTTTTACAACATTATACATAGGTGCTGAATACATAAAAAGCGACTGTTCAGCGACAGACAAGTCGCATCGGCTGAAAGTAGGCCAGAATGTCAGTCCATGTTGGAGCAGGTTTAGATACAGTCTAAAGTATAGATCTCAAAGTCTGTGCACAGAATTTAGCAAGGGCCTCGCACCTTCTGATGCATCAGGTAGGTGCACAATAGCATAGCCTAACCCTCTGTACTTTGGTCTATATTGATGCGGGACATAGACAGCCAGCTGATGACCAATCCATTAGTGCAATGGATGGCTGGAAGCATTTGTCTTTGCCTTTGCAATACCACAGAAGCAATGCATGGTCAATGTACAGCAATGACACACCTGTGTGAACAGCCAGGAGACCCCCCCCCCCCATGTTATGTTACATAGTTACATAGTTAGTACGGTCGAAAAAAGACATATGTCCATCACGTTCAACCAGGGAATTAAGGGGTAGGGGTGTGGCGCGATATTGGGGAAGGGATGAGATTTTATATTTCTTCATAAGCATTAATCTTATTTTGTCAATTAGGAACATTCAGCACCCACCCGCTATCAAGGCAGCTGCCTATCATGTCATGCCCTACCTGCACAGGTGTGCTGGCTACTCAAATGATCCAATTAAGGAGGCCATTTAGTCAGCAGCAGCAGAAGTCCTGTGCCTGGACGCTCCAACAGGGGCCAGACACAAGCAGAAGCAGAAGCAGCAGAAGCAGCAGCAGCACCACCTTTTGTTTTTTGGCTGCAGCAGCAGCAAGGCCCACAGGGCTGGCTAGCTGGCTAGCCAGCAAGCAGGTAGCAATGAAAGTAGGAATCTTTCTTTTTAACCCTGTAAGGGGGTGGTGCACTGTACCCGAAGATACTGCCATATCGGGTCAATGCATAGGGCGACGGAAGCAAGCTTCGAAATCGGCCCCCGTTCTCAAAAATCCATTTAATATATGGTCCCCAGATAGGGGACGTATCAGATATTAAACTGATAAGAACAGATTTTTTTTACATTTTTATTGAAAAAACTCAAAAACTTAAATACATCACAAGAAAATTTTTACAATACTTCAAATACTGTTTTCCATAAATGTAAATTCCACATAGCTAATGCTTTTTTCTGCCCATATCTCTTTTTGTCAATTAAATAGTACAAGTAAACTTCACTGTATATCATCTTCAAACATTCTTTTTCACAAATAAAATCTCTTTTGAAGACAAGGATATTACGAACTTTCCATAATACATTTTTTGTACAGTTGATAAAAATCCACAAAATTCTTTCTTTTTCTTTCGTAACTCCATCACTTTTGCCATATAAAACAACTTCATGATTTAAAACTTTTAGACCTGTTAGGAATTTCAATAAAGAACCAATTAGTCTAAAAACCTTTTGTGCAAAATAACAATTCCAGAAAAGGTGCAAAACAGTTTCATCTATATTGCAATTTTCCCGGGGACAGACACATACAGCATTTAGACCTCTTCTATATTGGAAAAATCTTACCGGAAGACACTCATGGATAATCATCCATGCTAAATCCTTGTGCTCATTAAAAAGATATGGCTCGTTTACCTTTTTCCATATTTGTACACACCTATTATAAGAAAAATTAGAGACCATACATATTTCTTCTTGCAAATTTAACTGTACTTCTATCTTGCGAGCATCCCTCAAAGTTAACAAGTCAAAGTCTTTAAGGTTATACATACGTATAATTTTTTCTAAGATGGCATAATGTTTAGGCGGAGTTAAAAGTACAGGAGAAGATAATGATAAAAACACCCATTTTCTTCTTCTAAAAATATGTCCCGCAGAGTACTTTAAAAAACAGGACCATACACTTTTCATAAAAAGTCCCCTAAAACACCAACTAAAAAACCTTAAGTATAAAAATTTTCTAATACAGGGGACCTGTTTTCCTCCATTTTTTTGTGACTTATACATAATATCTCTTTTTAATTTTTCTGCTTTAGAACTCCATAGAAACTCAAAGAGAATCCTCTGAAGTTGCCTAGACATAAGTTCATTAGGAGGATAAATCATATTTAAATAGAGCATAATGGGTATTAGCATAGCCTTAATCACCAAAATTTTACCTTCTAAAGATAATTTCCTAAGGGACCAAAAGTCTACCTTCTTCTTTACCTTTTCTTTTACCATTAGCCAACTTTCCTCACCATTGTTATTTTTATCAAAGATGACTCCAAGGATTTTTATTTTTTCTGACTGTAATTTTAGGTTTGGTATTTGCACGTTTTCCCATTTACCTATATAAAAACAGTCACATTTAGATAAATTAAGTTTAAAAGCAGAAGCTTTACAAAAGAAATCAGTAACATCAACAACTCTTTGTAAAGAGAAGGAACTTTCACAAAAAACATTAATATCATCCATATAGCCACACACTTTAAGGGTGGCACTATTACCTCCAGGAACTGGCACTCCTTTTATTATTTTATCATTCCTTATTACGTTTAACAGAGGTTCTATTGCACATATAAACAGTATAGGAGACAGAGGGCAGCCTTGCTTTACCCCTGATGATAAATTAATAAAATCTGTAAGGAAACCATTTATTAAAATCCTGCTAAAAGAACCTTTATATAAGAGAGCAATTTGCTTAATAAATATGTTAGGAAAACCCATGCGTTGTAAAACCATCCATAAAAAACAATGTGATACTCTATCGAACGCTTTATGAAAATCTAGAGATAGAATGGCTAGATTTTGATTCCGCTCTTGCTGATACCATATGACGTCCCTAATAGCATTTAAAGGTTCAGCTACACTCCTTCCTGGGACACCACATACCTGATCCACATGGATGACCTTGTGCAAAAATGGCTTCATTCTGTTAACAAAAATTTTTGACATAATCTTATAATCAACATTAAGAAGCGTAATTGGTCTCCAATTTTCTAAGCTGTTCCTATCCCCCTTTTTGGGGATCAGAGACACTATACCACTCCTCCAAGATAAAGGTAGAACATCAGAATTAAAAGCCTCCTTAAAAATATTAAGCAAATCATCTTTAAAAATTTCCCAAAAGGTTTTATAAAACTCTACAGGAAGTCCATCAGAACCTGGTGTTTTACCTGTGGATAAACTTTTAGCAGCAATTTCTAATTCTTGGCATCTTACTTCTGTGCAAAGTGCATCTTGGTCCTCCTTACTTAAACCACAATCTAAAGTGCTTAGGAGAAAATTAGCAGCAAATATATCAATGGGTTTCTCATTAAACAGATCTTGATAAAAGGATTTAGCTTTGGATAACATTCCTACATTAGTAGTTTCATCCTCAATGTTAATCATTAACTTTTTTGTTTCCATTACCTTTTTAAAAAAGAATCTTGTACACTTTTCATCCTTCTCTTTACATTCAACTTTGGAGTTAAAAATTATTTCTTTCCCTTTGTTAGTTATAGCCTTCTGAATATCACTTTTAACACTTAAAATCAGATCGTCTACATATACACCCAGCTCTTTGAGTTGATAATAGGTTTGTAGTTTTGTGTTAAGATCTCTATACCATTTCAATTTCTCTTTTGTTTTTTTAACACCCATCTTAATAAAATACTCTTTAAATTTTACCTTGCAGAATTCCCACCATGCTAAAAGAGTATTACAATTAGTCCTTGAGTTCTGCAATTTTTTAAAAAGATAGATAAAATTACATTTAATTTCTTCATCTTCAAGCAAAGAGACATTCAGACGCCAGACTCCTTTGGCTCTGCAAACCCCATCAAACTTACATGTAGCAGATAAAATCTTATGATCTGAAAAAAAGGTAGAAGTCAATTGCATATTCCCATAAAATGCAAATCCAGAAGCAAAAATATAATCAATCCTTGACATATAAAGGCTATTCCCCCAGGTATACCCAGGGTCATTAGGGAAAGAGGTTCTCCACAAATCTTTTAAATTAAAATCAACTATAAAATCCTTTAGTTGTTTTTCAGTCTTATCTTTCCTTTGTTCAGATCCTCCAGCCCGCTCCTCTCCTGCCATTATACAATTAAAATCACCAGCGATGATAAGCGGGGATGAACCCGGTAAATAAAACTGAATTTTCTCTAATAAATCAGATCTTTCATCCTTATCTGGAGAGGCATATACATTTAAAAGTCTCATATTCATGTCATTATAAATAATATGAACGAGCAGGGCTCTACCGGGTACAATGTCTGTGAAGGAGGTAACTTTATACTCACTGCTCTTGAACAGTATGCCAACACCAGTCACTTTCCTCTCATTATCCCCTGACCACACAGACGGGCCAAGAGTCCATTCAGATCTCAAAGATGAATAATTGATATCATAATCAATGGCACATTCCTGTAAAAATAAAATGTCTGTAGGCAAAGAAGACAAGAAAGAAAATAAAGCAGCCCTCCTCTCTGGGCTCTTCAAACTCCTCACATTGAAGGAGGAGATATTAACACTTGGTAGCTCCTGGGTCATTCATTATCCTCAGACAAAGAACCCCAATCTGTAGGTGGTGACACAAATTCCTCAATATTAACAGGGTCGGATGCTGTTGTAACCTTTTGGCAGACAATCTCCACGTTCCCCTCGTCCGCACTAACTCGACCACTCCTTTTGATGTTAAGGCCCTTTTCCTCTTTCCGGTCTCTGCTTTTCCTCTTTCGCCGTTCTTCTACATCCATCTCCTCTGTATCCCTTCTGGGCGGTCCAGGACCCTCAACTTCCATGAGAGGAGAACCCCTCACTTCTGTCTCAGGTCCCACGACCTTCCCCGGGGACACAATGCTTTTGGAGACATGAGCCACAGCAGGTATCACAGGAATTCCGGTAGCAGAAGACTCAGGCATCACTTTCAGGGTGTGGGTCTTAGGCACAGGCACAGCATCCATGGAGCTCTTCCTCATCGAGGGACCAGCCGACGTAGCCACAATATTGGCCCAGGAGCGTTGAGGACAATCCTTAAAAGCGTGTCCTTTCTGCTTACACACATTACACAGAATCTCATTTTGACAGTCCAAAGTGGTGTGGCCTTTTTGGCCACATCTTTTGCAAATAACCACTTCCTCTTTGCAAGATTCTTGTGTATGACCATATTCATGGCATTTCCTGCAATAATACGGCATCCCAGGGTAGAATAAATAGCCACGTTTACGCCCAATTAAAAAATTTGCAGGTGGGCGACACAGACCTCCAATTCCTCTCACATCTTCTCTGAACTTAACAGCAAACTTATGCTTTCCAGTCCAAAAGTCCATTGCATTCATTATTTTATGAGAGTATTTGACTTCCGCACAATATTGGTTTAAAAATAAGACAATGTCTCTTATATCCACGTATGGATCGTGCATAGTAACCACCAGTGGAACATCGCCATTAGAATATAGAGCAATGAAAACAAGTCCTTTCATATCCTCCTCATTGGCAAGCTCCCGAACTTTCTCAAACATATGGTCACATGCAGATGCGGAAGTCAAGGTAAGAATGAAAAGTCCTTTACCTGGGTCTTTTAGGCAAAACACATCTTCTCTCTGAATGTGCAATAAATCCAGCATAATTCTCTTGACAAAAAATTCCAAAGTCATCTTCTCCTTTTTCTCCTCATCCACTTCAATACGGAAGGTGTTCTTAATCCGAGTTTCAGTATGCGCAGCAAACCTAAGGGTCGCCATGGGGGATCGCCTTCCCGTTCTTTGTAAGTCCTCCTCCTATAGCAGCATGAGGCTTAAGACGGCTAAAAAACCGCCGATGCCTCAAGGCCGAAGGTTCGACGAACTCAGAGCCCCTTGACAAGATACAAGATCTTAGCCAAAAGGCCGAGAAGCGATAACCGTGAAAGGGGCGGGCCCAACAAGGTCCCCTTCATGGGCACTATCACTGCTTGCTGTCAGGGAGGCTGCCAGACAATTTTCCATGCACACTCTGGGCTGGGGGGCAGTCAACCACCAGTACACACAGCAGAACCTAAACCCATACCATTATTGCTAAGCAGCAAGACAGGGGCCCATTGCACTCCCACGGGGCCTTTTTAAATGCAATCCATAACCCGGATTTGCCAGGAACCCTTCTTACTCCTCCTACTTGCATGTGACACTGGGCTTAGGATCTGCATAGGAAACACACACACAAGCACACACCTACCTTTGTTGCCTGCAGATGCCTCCTTGGCTGTCCCCAAACGGTATCAAACCAACACCCACGGGAAGCTGTAAGCATAGAGGACATGCCTGCACCCCATTGGACTTACCTGTGTGGGTTAAATCCGGGTTATTTGACAACCTATGGCGGTGATGGTTCTGCTCAGGCAGAGCAGTGCTGATGCTCCTCATAAAGCTGTCGCTGCTGTGAAGGTTCTAGGTGACATCACAAATCCCTATGGTTACATACACAACAAAGCTGGGTTGTTGTTGTTTACACTCTGCAAGGCCTGTGGAAGTGAGTGACATCATAGCACTGTAGTTCTGAGGGTTCTAGATGGATGCAACAATCTCCTGTTGCTTCTATGAAGGCCGTAATAGACGACATCACCAAACAGCTCCATAGTCACATACACAGCAAAGGAGAGATGTTGTTTACACCTAGTGATGTCAGTGGTATTGAGTGACATCACAGCACAGTGCTAAGGCTCCTGGGCCTGGACACAGCAGCGGCTGCAATATCTCAACGGAGAATACGTTTATATATATGTGTGTGTGTGCGCGTATATATATATATATATATATATATATATATATATATATTTCTCCGCCGAAATCACTTTTAAACCCATTTCCACCTTTTTTTCCCTTCTCTTCCTCTTACTTTTTTTTCACGTTTTTTTACGTTTTTCTCCTTTTCGCCTCTTTTCTGGGCGTATTATTCTTCTTTTTCTTCTTTTTTTTCGTCTAATGCATACCCCATCAGTGCAGCAATGCTTATTCAATACCGCCAGCAGATGGAGACACTGGGGGATAATTTTCTAAGGATTTATACTGATTTTTCCTGTCTGAATTTGTCGCACAGAAAGTTGCAGGCCAAATATGTGTGACATTTCTGCGACTTTAGCTTCTAGAGCATTTTTACAACATTATACATAGGTGCTGAATACATAAAAAGCGACTGTTCAGCGACAGACAAGTCGCATCGGCTGAAAGTAGGCCAGAATGTCAGTCCATGTTGGAGCAGGTTTAGATACAGTCTAAAGTATAGATCTCAAAGTCTGTGCACAGAATTTAGCAAGGGCCTCGCACCTTCTGATGCATCAGGTAGGTGCACAATAGCATAGCCTAACCCTCTGTACTTTGGTCTATATTGATGCGGGACATAGACAGCCAGCTGATGACCAATCCATTAGTGCAATGGATGGCTGGAAGCATTTGTCTTTGCCTTTGCAATACCACAGAAGCAATGCATGGTCAATGTACAGCAATGACACACCTGTGTGAACAGCCAGGAGACCCCCCCCCCCCCCCCCCCCATGTTATGTTACATAGTTACATAGTTAGTACGGTCGAAAAAAGACATATGTCCATCAAGTTCAACCAGGGAATTAAGGGGTAGGGGTGTGGCGCGATATTGGGGAAGGGATGAGATTTTATATTTCTTCATAAGCATTAATCTTATTTTGTCAATTAGGAACATTCAGCACCCACCCGCTATCAAGGCAGCTGCCTATCATGTCATGCCCTACCTGCACAGGTGTGCTGGCTACTCAAATGATCCAATTAAGGAGGCCATTTAGTCAGCAGCAGCAGAAGTCCTGTGCCTGGACGCTCCAACAGCGGCCAGACACAAGCAGAAGCAGCAGAAGCAGCAGCACCACCTTTTGTTTTTTGGCTGCAGCAGCAGCAAGGCCCACAGGGCTGGCTAGCTGGCTAGCCAGCAAGCAGGTAGCAATGAAAGTAGGAATCTTTCTTTTTAACCCTGTAAGGGGGTGGTGCACTGTACCCGAAGATACTGCCATATCGGGTCAATGCATAGGGCGACGGAAGCAAGCTTCGAAATCGGCCCCCGTTCTCAAAAATCCATTTAATATATGGTCCCCAGATAGGGGACGTATCAGATATTAAACTGATAAGAACAGATACTACACTTGATCTTAGCCAAAAGGCCGAGAAGCGATAACCGTGAAAGGGGCGGGCCCAACAAGGTCCCCTTCATGGGCACTATCACTGCTTGCTGTCAGGGAGGCTGCCAGACAATTTTCCATGCACACTCTGGGCTGGGGGGCAGTCAACCACCAGTACACACAGCAGAACCTAAACCCATACCATTATTGCTAAGCAGCAAGACAGGGGCCCATTGCACTCCCACGGGGCCTTTTTAAATGCAATCCATAACCCGGATTTGCCAGGAACCCTTCTTACTCCTCCTACTTGCATGTGACACTGGGCTTAGGATCTGCATAGGAAACACACACACAAGCACACACCTACCTTTGTTGCCTGCAGATGCCTCCTTGGCTGTCCCCAAACGGTATCAAACCAACACCCACGGGAAGCTGTAAGCATAGAGGACATGCCTGCACCCCATTGGACTTACCTGTGTGGGTTAAATCCGGGTTATTTGACAACCTATGGCGGTGATGGTTCTGCTCAGGCAGAGCAGTGCTGATGCTCCTCATAAAGCTGTCGCTGCTGTGAAGGTTCTAGGTGACATCACAAATCCCTATGGTTACATACACAACAAAGCTGGGTTGTTGTTGTTTACACTCTGCAAGGCCTGTGGAAGTGAGTGACATCATAGCACTGTAGTTCTGAGGGTTCTAGATGGATGCAACAATCTCCTGTTGCTTCTATGAAGGCCATAATAGACGACATCACCATACAGCTCCATAGTCACATACACAGCAAAGGAGAGATGTTGTTTACACCTAGTGATGTCAGTGGTATTGAGTGACATCACAGCACAGTGCTAAGGCTCCTGGGCCTGGACACAGCAGCGGCTGCAATATCTCAACGGAGAATACGTTTATATATATGTGTGTGTGTGCGCGTATATATATATATATATATATATATATATATATATATATATATATATATATATTTCTCCGCCGAAATCACTTTTAAACCCATTTCCACCTTTTTTTCCCTTCTCTTCCTCTTACTTTTTTTTCACGTTTTTTTACGTTTTTCTCCTTTTCGCCTCTTTTCTGGGCGTATTATTCTTCTTTTTCTTCTTTTTTTTCGTCTAATGCATACCCCATCAGTGCAGCAATGCTTATTCAATACCGCCAGCAGATGGAGACACTGGGGGATAATTTTCTAAGGATTTATACTGATTTTTCCTGTCTGAATTTGTCGCACAGAAAGTTGCAGGCCAAATATGTGTGACATTTCTGCGACTTTAGCTTCTAGAGCATTTTTACAACATTATACATAGGTGCTGAATACATAAAAAGCGACTGTTCAGCGACAGACAAGTCGCATCGGCTGAAAGTAGGCCAGAATGTCAGTCCATGTTGGAGCAGGTTTAGATACAGTCTAAAGTATAGATCTCAAAGTCTGTGCACAGAATTTAGCAAGGGCCTCGCACCTTCTGATGCATCAGGTAGGTGCACAATAGCATAGCCTAACCCTCTGTACTTTGGTCTATATTGATGCGGGACATAGACAGCCAGCTGATGACCAATCCATTAGTGCAATGGATGGCTGGAAGCATTTGTCTTTGCCTTTGCAATACCACAGAAGCAATGCATGGTCAATGTACAGCAATGACACACCTGTGTGAACAGCCAGGAGACCCCCCCCCCCCCCCCCCATGTTATGTTACATAGTTACATAGTTAGTACGGTCGAAAAAAGACATATGTCCATCAAGTTCAACCAGGGAATTAAGGGGTAGGGGTGTGGCGCGATATTGGGGAAGGGATGAGATTTTATATTTCTTCATAAGCATTAATCTTATTTTGTCAATTAGGAACATTCAGCACCCACCCGCTATCAAGGCAGCTGCCTATCATGTCATGCCCTACCTGCACAGGTGTGCTGGCTACTCAAATGATCCAATTAAGGAGGCCATTTAGTCAGCAGCAGCAGAAGTCCTGTGCCTGGACGCTCCAACAGCGGCCAGACACAAGCAGAAGCAGCAGCACCACCTTTTGTTTTTTGGCTGCAGCAGCAGCAGCAAGGCCCACAGGGCTGGCGGGCTGGCTAGCCAGCAAGCAGGTAGCAATGAAAGTAGGAATCTTTCTTTTTAACCCTGTAAGGGGGTGGTGCACTGTACCCGAAGATACTGCCATATCGGGTCAATGCATAGGGCGACGGAAGCAAGCTTCGAAATCGGCCCCCGTTCTCAAAAATCCATTTAATATATGGTCCCCAGATAGGGGACGTATCAGATATTAAACTGATAAGAACAGATACTACACTTGATCTTAGCCAAAAGGCCGAGAAGCGATAACCGTGAAAGGGGCGGGCCCAACAAGGTCCCCTTCATGGGCACTATCACTGCTTGCTGTCAGGGAGGCTGCCAGACAATTTTCCATGCACACTCTGGGCTGGGGGGCAGTCAACCACCAGTACACACAGCAGAACCTAAACCCATACCATTATTGCTAAGCAGCAAGACAGGGGCCCATTGCACTCCCACGGGGCCTTTTTAAATGCAATCCATAACCCGGATTTGCCAGGAACCCTTCTTACTCCTCCTACTTGCATGTGACACTGGGCTTAGGATCTGCATAGGAAACACACACACAAGCACACACCTACCTTTGTTGCCTGCAGATGCCTCCTTGGCTGTCCCCAAACGGTATCAAACCAACACCCACGGGAAGCTGTAAGCATAGAGGACATGCCTGCACCCCATTGGACTTACCTGTGTGGGTTAAATCCGGGTTATTTGACAACCTATGGCGGTGATGGTTCTGCTCAGGCAGAGCAGTGCTGATGCTCCTCATAAAGCTGTCGCTGCTGTGAAGGTTCTAGGTGACATCACAAATCCCTATGGTTACATACACAACAAAGCTGGGTTGTTGTTGTTTACACTCTGCAAGGCCTGTGGAAGTGAGTGACATCATAGCACTGTAGTTCTGAGGGTTCTAGATGGATGCAACAATCTCCTGTTGCTTCTATGAAGGCCATAATAGACGACATCACCAAACAGCTCCATAGTCACATACACAGCAAAGGAGAGATGTTGTTTACACCTAGTGATGTCAGTGGTATTGAGTGACATCACAGCACAGTGCTAAGGCTCCTGGGCCTGGACACAGCAGCGGCTGCAATATCTCAACGGAGAATACGTTTATATATATGTGTGTGTGTGCGCGTATATATATATATATATATATATATATATATATATATATATATATTTCTCCGCCGAAATCACTTTTAAACCCATTTCCACCTTTTTTTCCCTTCTCTTCCTCTTACTTTTTTTTCACGTTTTTTTACGTTTTTCTCCTTTTCGCCTCTTTTCTGGGCGTATTATTCTTCTTTTTCTTCTTTTTTTTCGTCTAATGCATACCCCATCAGTGCAGCAATGCTTATTCAATACCGCCAGCAGATGGAGACACTGGGGGATAATTTTCTAAGGATTTATACTGATTTTTCCTGTCTGAATTTGTCGCACAGAAAGTTGCAGGCCAAATATGTGTGACATTTCTGCGACTTTAGCTTCTAGAGCATTTTTACAACATTATACATAGGTGCTGAATACATAAAAAGCGACTGTTCAGCGACAGACAAGTCGCATCGGCTGAAAGTAGGCCAGAATGTCAGTCCATGTTGGAGCAGGTTTAGATACAGTCTAAAGTATAGATCTCAAAGTCTGTGCACAGAATTTAGCAAGGGCCTCGCACCTTCTGATGCATCAGGTAGGTGCACAATAGCATAGCCTAACCCTCTGTACTTTGGTCTATATTGATGCGGGACATAGACAGCCAGCTGATGACCAATCCATTAGTGCAATGGATGGCTGGAAGCATTTGTCTTTGCCTTTGCAATACCACAGAAGCAATGCATGGTCAATGTACAGCAATGACACACCTGTGTGAACAGCCAGGAGACCCCCCCCCCCCCCCCATGTTATGTTACATAGTTACATAGTTAGTACGGTCGAAAAAAGACATATGTCCATCAAGTTCAACCAGGGAATTAAGGGGTAGGGGTGTGGCGCGATATTGGGGAAGGGATGAGATTTTATATTTCTTCATAAGCATTAATCTTATTTTGTCAATTAGGAACATTCAGCACCCACCCGCTATCAAGGCAGCTGCCTATCATGTCATGCCCTACCTGCACAGGTGTGCTGGCTACTCAAATGATCCAATTAAGGAGGCCATTTAGTCAGCAGCAGCAGAAGTCCTGTGCCTGGACGCTCCAACAGCGGCCAGACACAAGCAGAAGCAGCAGAAGCAGCAGCACCACCTTTTGTTTTTTGGCTGCAGCAGCAGCAAGGCCCACAGGGCTGGCTAGCTGGCTAGCCAGCAAGCAGGTAGCAATGAAAGTAGGAATCTTTCTTTTTAACCCTGTAAGGGGGTGGTGCACTGTACCCGAAGATACTGCCATATCGGGTCAATGCATAGGGCGACGGAAGCAAGCTTCGAAATCGGCCCCCGTTCTCAAAAATCCATTTAATATATGGTCCCCAGATAGGGGACGTATCAGATATTAAACTGATAAGAACAGATACTACACTTGATCTTAGCCAAAAGGCCGAGAAGCGATAACCGTGAAAGGGGCGGGCCCAACAAGGTCCCCTTCATGGGCACTATCACTGCTTGCTGTCAGGGAGGCTGCCAGACAATTTTCCATGCACACTCTGGGCTGGGGGGCAGTCAACCACCAGTACACACAGCAGAACCTAAACCCATACCATTATTGCTAAGCAGCAAGACAGGGGCCCATTGCACTCCCACGGGGCCTTTTTAAATGCAATCCATAACCCGGATTTGCCAGGAACCCTTCTTACTCCTCCTACTTGCATGTGACACTGGGCTTAGGATCTGCATAGGAAACACACACACAAGCACACACCTACCTTTGTTGCCTGCAGATGCCTCCTTGGCTGTCCCCAAACGGTATCAAACCAACACCCACGGGAAGCTGTAAGCATAGAGGACATGCCTGCACCCCATTGGACTTACCTGTGTGGGTTAAATCCGGGTTATTTGACAACCTATGGCGGTGATGGTTCTGCTCAGGCAGAGCAGTGCTGATGCTCCTCATAAAGCTGTCGCTGCTGTGAAGGTTCTAGGTGACATCACAAATCCCTATGGTTACATACACAACAAAGCTGGGTTGTTGTTGTTTACACTCTGCAAGGCCTGTGGAAGTGAGTGACATCATAGCACTGTAGTTCTGAGGGTTCTAGATGGATGCAACAATCTCCTGTTGCTTCTATGAAGGCCATAATAGACGACATCACCAAACAGCTCCATAGTCACATACACAGCAAAGGAGAGATGTTGTTTACACCTAGTGATGTCAGTGGTATTGAGTGACATCACAGCACAGTGCTAAGGCTCCTGGGCCTGGACACAGCAGCGGCTGCAATATCTCAACGGAGAATACGTTTATATATATGTGTGTGTGTGCGCGTATATATATATATATATATATATATATATATATATATATATATTTCTCCGCCGAAATCACTTTTAAACCCATTTCCACCTTTTTTTCCCTTCTCTTCCTCTTACTTTTTTTTCACGTTTTTTTACGTTTTTCTCCTTTTCGCCTCTTTTCTGGGCGTATTATTCTTCTTTTTCTTCTTTTTTTTCGTCTAATGCATACCCCATCAGTGCAGCAATGCTTATTCAATACCGCCAGCAGATGGAGACACTGGGGGATAATTTTCTAAGGATTTATACTGATTTTTCCTGTCTGAATTTGTCGCACAGAAAGTTGCAGGCCAAATATGTGTGACATTTCTGCGACTTTAGCTTCTAGAGCATTTTTACAACATTATACATAGGTGCTGAATACATAAAAAGCGACTGTTCAGCGACAGACAAGTCGCATCGGCTGAAAGTAGGCCAGAATGTCAGTCCATGTTGGAGCAGGTTTAGATACAGTCTAAAGTATAGATCTCAAAGTCTGTGCACAGAATTTAGCAAGGGCCTCGCACCTTCTGATGCATCAGGTAGGTGCACAATAGCATAGCCTAACCCTCTGTACTTTGGTCTATATTGATGTGGGACATAGACAGCCAGCTGATGACCAATCCATTAGTGCAATGGATGGCTGGAAGCATTTGTCTTTGCCTTTGCAATACCACAGAAGCAATGCATGGTCAATGTACAGCAATGACACACCTGTGTGAACAGCCAGGAGACCCCCCCCCCCCCCCATGTTATGTTACATAGTTACATAGTTAGTACGGTCGAAAAAAGACATATGTCCATCAAGTTCAACCAGGGAATTAAGGGGTAGGGGTGTGGCGCGATATTGGGGAAGGGATGAGATTTTATATTTCTTCATAAGCATTAATCTTATTTTGTCAATTAGGAACATTCAGCACCCACCCGCTATCAAGGCAGCTGCCTATCATGTCATGCCCTACCTGCACAGGTGTGCTGGCTACTCAAATGATCCAATTAAGGAGGCCATTTAGTCAGCAGCAGCAGAAGTCCTGTGCCTGGACGCTCCAACAGCGGCCAGACACAAGCAGAAGCAGCAGAAGCAGCAGCACCACCTTTTGTTTTTTGGCTGCAGCAGCAGCAAGGCCCACAGGGCTGGCTAGCTGGCTAGCCAGCAAGCAGGTAGCAATGAAAGTAGGAATCTTTCTTTTTAACCCTGTAAGGGGGTGGTGCACTGTACCCGAAGATACTGCCATATCGGGTCAATGCATAGGGCGACGGAAGCAAGCTTCGAAATCGGCCCCCGTTCTCAAAAATCCATTTAATATATGGTCCCCAGATAGGGGACGTATCAGATATTAAACTGATAAGAACAGATACTACACTTGATCTTAGCCAAAAGGCCGAGAAGCGATAACCGTGAAAGGGGCGGGCCCAACAAGGTCCCCTTCATGGGCACTATCACTGCTTGCTGTCAGGGAGGCTGCCAGACAATTTTCCATGCACACTCTGGGCTGGGGGGCAGTCAACCACCAGTACACACAGCAGAACCTAAACCCATACCATTATTGCTAAGCAGCAAGACAGGGGCCCATTGCACTCCCACGGGGCCTTTTTAAATGCAATCCATAACCCGGATTTGCCAGGAACCCTTCTTACTCCTCCTACTTGCATGTGACACTGGGCTTAGGATCTGCATAGGAAACACACACACAAGCACACACCTACCTTTGTTGCCTGCAGATGCCTCCTTGGCTGTCCCCAAACGGTATCAAACCAACACCCACGGGAAGCTGTAAGCATAGAGGACATGCCTGCACCCCATTGGACTTACCTGTGTGGGTTAAATCCGGGTTATTTGACAACCTATGGCGGTGATGGTTCTGCTCAGGCAGAGCAGTGCTGATGCTCCTCATAAAGCTGTCGCTGCTGTGAAGGTTCTAGGTGACATCACAAATCCCTTTGGTTACATACACAACAAAGCTGGGTTGTTGTTGTTTACACTCTGCAAGGCCTGTGGAAGTGAGTGACATCATAGCACTGTAGTTCTGAGGGTTCTAGATGGATGCAACAATCTCCTGTTGCTTCTATGAAGGCCATAATAGACGACATCACCAAACAGCTCCATAGTCACATACACAGCAAAGGAGAGATGTTGTTTACACCTAGTGATGTCAGTGGTATTGAGTGACATCACAGCACAGTGCTAAGGCTCCTGGGCCTGGACACAGCAGCGGCTGCAATATCTCAACGGAGAATACGTTTATATATATGTGTGTGTGTGCGCGTATATATATATATATATATATATATATATATATTTCTCCGCCGAAATCACTTTTAAACCCATTTCCACCTTTTTTTCCCTTCTCTTCCTCTTACTTTTTTTTCACGTTTTTTTACGTTTTTCTCCTTTTCGCCTCTTTTCTGGGCGTATTATTCTTCTTTTTCTTCTTTTTTTTCGTCTAATGCATACCCCATCAGTGCAGCAATGCTTATTCAATACCGCCAGCAGATGGAGACACTGGGGGATAATTTTCTAAGGATTTATACTGATTTTTCCTGTCTGAATTTGTCGCACAGAAAGTTGCAGGCCAAATATGTGTGACATTTCTGCGACTTTAGCTTCTAGAGCATTTTTACAACATTATACATAGGTGCTGAATACATAAAAAGCGACTGTTCAGCGACAGACAAGTCGCATCGGCTGAAAGTAGGCCAGAATGTCAGTCCATGTTGGAGCAGGTTTAGATACAGTCTAAAGTATAGATCTCAAAGTCTGTGCACAGAATTTAGCAAGGGCCTCGCACCTTCTGATGCATCAGGTAGGTGCACAATAGCATAGCCTAACCCTCTGTACTTTGGTCTATATTGATGCGGGACATAGACAGCCAGCTGATGACCAATCCATTAGTGCAATGGATGGCTGGAAGCATTTGTCTTTGCCTTTGCAATACCACAGAAGCAATGCATGGTCAATGTACAGCAATGACACACCTGTGTGAACAGCCAGGAGACCCCCCCCCCCCCCCCCCATGTTATGTTACATAGTTACATAGTTAGTACGGTCGAAAAAAGACATATGTCCATCAAGTTCAACCAGGGAATTAAGGGGTAGGGGTGTGGCGCGATATTGGGGAAGGGATGAGATTTTATATTTCTTCATAAGCATTAATCTTATTTTGTCAATTAGGAACATTCAGCACCCACCCGCTATCAAGGCAGCTGCCTATCATGTCATGCCCTACCTGCACAGGTGTGCTGGCTACTCAAATGATCCAATTAAGGAGGCCATTTAGTCAGCAGCAGCAGAAGTCCTGTGCCTGGACGCTCCAACAGCGGCCAGACACAAGCAGAAGCAGCAGAAGCAGCAGCACCACCTTTTGTTTTTTGGCTGCAGCAGCAGCAAGGCCCACAGGGCTGGCTAGCTGGCTAGCCAGCAAGCAGGTAGCAATGAAAGTAGGAATCTTTCTTTTTAACCCTGTAAGGGGGTGGTGCACTGTACCCGAAGATACTGCCATATCGGGTCAATGCATAGGGCGACGGAAGCAAGCTTCGAAATCGGCCCCCGTTCTCAAAAATCCATTTAATATATGGTCCCCAGATAGGGGACGTATCAGATATTAAACTGATAAGAACAGATACTACACTTGATCTTAGCCAAAAGGCCGAGAAGCGATAACCGTGAAAGGGGCGGGCCCAACAAGGTCCCCTTCATGGGCACTATCACTGCTTGCTGTCAGGGAGGCTGCCAGACAATTTTCCATGCACACTCTGGGCTGGGGGGCAGTCAACCACCAGTACACACAGCAGAACCTAAACCCATACCATTATTGCTAAGCAGCAAGACAGGGGCCCATTGCACTCCCACGGGGCCTTTTTAAATGCAATCCATAACCCGGATTTGCCAGGAACCCTTCTTACTCCTCCTACTTGCATGTGACACTGGGCTTAGGATCTGCATAGGAAACACACACACAAGCACACACCTACCTTTGTTGCCTGCAGATGCCTCCTTGGCTGTCCCCAAACGGTATCAAACCAACACCCACGGGAAGCTGTAAGCATAGAGGACATGCCTGCACCCCATTGGACTTACCTGTGTGGGTTAAATCCGGGTTATTTGACAACCTATGGCGGTGATGGTTCTGCTCAGGCAGAGCAGTGCTGATGCTCCTCATAAAGCTGTCGCTGCTGTGAAGGTTCTAGGTGACATCACAAATCCCTATGGTTACATACACAACAAAGCTGGGTTGTTGTTGTTTACACTCTGCAAGGCCTGTGGAAGTGAGTGACATCATAGCACTGTAGTTCTGAGGGTTCTAGATGGATGCAACAATCTCCTGTTGCTTCTATGAAGGCCATAATAGACGACATCACCAAACAGCTCCATAGTCACATACACAGCAAAGGAGAGATGTTGTTTACACCTAGTGATGTCAGTGGTATTGAGTGACATCACAGCACAGTGCTAAGGCTCCTGGGCCTGGACACAGCAGCGGCTGCAATATCTCAACGGAGAATACGTTTATATATATGTGTGTGTGTGCGCGTATATATATATATATATATATATATATATATATATATATATATATATATATATTTCTCCGCCGAAATCACTTTTAAACCCATTTCCACCTTTTTTTCCCTTCTCTTCCTCTTACTTTTTTTTCACGTTTTTTTACGTTTTTCTCCTTTTCGCCTCTTTTCTGGGCGTATTATTCTTCTTTTTCTTCTTTTTTTTCGTCTAATGCATACCCCATCAGTGCAGCAATGCTTATTCAATACCGCCAGCAGATGGAGACACTGGGGGATAATTTTCTAAGGATTTATACTGATTTTTCCTGTCTGAATTTGTCGCACAGAAAGTTGCAGGCCAAATATGTGTGACATTTCTGCGACTTTAGCTTCTAGAGCATTTTTACAACATTATACATAGGTGCTGAATACATAAAAAGCGACTGTTCAGCGACAGACAAGTCGCATCGGCTGAAAGTAGGCCAGAATGTCAGTCCATGTTGGAGCAGGTTTAGATACAGTCTAAAGTATAGATCTCAAAGTCTGTGCACAGAATTTAGCAAGGGCCTCGCACCTTCTGATGCATCAGGTAGGTGCACAATAGCATAGCCTAACCCTCTGTACTTTGGTCTATATTGATGCGGGACATAGACAGCCAGCTGATGACCAATCCATTAGTGCAATGGATGGCTGGAAGCATTTGTCTTTGCCTTTGCAATACCACAGAAGCAATGCATGGTCAATGTACAGCAATGACACACCTGTGTGAACAGCCAGGAGACCCCCCCCCCCCATGTTATGTTACATAGTTACATAGTTAGTACGGTCGAAAAAAGACATATGTCCATCAAGTTCAACCAGGGAATTAAGGGGTAGGGGTGTGGCGCGATATTGGGGAAGGGATGAGATTTTATATTTCTTCATAAGCATTAATCTTATTTTGTCAATTAGGAACATTCAGCACCCACCCGCTATCAAGGCAGCTGCCTATCATGTCATGCCCTACCTGCACAGGTGTGCTGGCTACTCAAATGATCCAATTAAGGAGGCCATTTAGTCAGCAGCAGCAGAAGTCCTGTGCCTGGACGCTCCAACAGCGGCCAGACACAAGCAGAAGCAGCAGAAGCAGCAGCACCACCTTTTGTTTTTTGGCTGCAGCAGCAGCAAGGCCCACAGGGCTGGCTAGCTGGCTAGCCAGCAAGCAGGTAGCAATGAAAGTAGGAATCTTTCTTTTTAACCCTGTAAGGGGGTGGTGCACTGTACCCGAAGATACTGCCATATCGGGTCAATGCATAGGGCGACGGAAGCAAGCTTCGAAATCGGCCCCCGTTCTCAAAAATCCATTTAATATATGGTCCCCAGATAGGGGACGTATCAGATATTAAACTGATAAGAACAGATACTACACTTGATCTTAGCCAAAAGGCCGAGAAGCGATAACCGTGAAAGGGGCGGGCCCAACAAGGTCCCCTTCATGGGCACTATCACTGCTTGCTGTCAGGGAGGCTGCCAGACAATTTTCCATGCACACTCTGGGCTGGGGGGCAGTCAACCACCAGTACACACAGCAGAACCTAAACCCATACCATTATTGCTAAGCAGCAAGACAGGGGCCCATTGCACTCCCACGGGGCCTTTTTAAATGCAATCCATAACCCGGATTTGCCAGGAACCCTTCTTACTCCTCCTACTTGCATGTGACACTGGGCTTAGGATCTGCATAGGAAACACACACACAAGCACACACCTACCTTTGTTGCCTGCAGATGCCTCCTTGGCTGTCCCCAAACGGTATCAAACCAACACCCACGGGAAGCTGTAAGCATAGAGGACATGCCTGCACCCCATTGGACTTACCTGTGTGGGTTAAATCCGGGTTATTTGACAACCTATGGCGGTGATGGTTCTGCTCAGGCAGAGCAGTGCTGATGCTCCTCATAAAGCTGTCGCTGCTGTGAAGGTTCTAGGTGACATCACAAATCCCTATGGTTACATACACAACAAAGCTGGGTTGTTGTTGTTTACACTCTGCAAGGCCTGTGGAAGTGAGTGACACCATAGCACTGTAGTTCTGAGGGTTCTAGATGGATGCAACAATCTCCTGTTGCTTCTATGAAGGCCGTAATAGACGACATCACCAAACAGCTCCATAGTCACATACACAGCAAAGGAGAGATGTTGTTTACACCTAGTGATGTCAGTGGTATTGAGTGACATCACAGCACAGTGCTAAGGCTCCTGGGCCTGGACACAGCAGCGGCTGCAATATCTCAACGGAGAATACGTTTATATATATATGTGTGTGTGTGCGCGTATATATATATATATATATATATATATATATATATATATATATATATATATTTCTCCGCCGAAATCACTTTTAAACCCATTTCCACCTTTTTATCCCTTCTCTTCCTCTTACTTTTTTTTCACGTTTTTTTACGTTTTTCTCCTTTTCGCCTCTTTTCTGGGCGTATTATTCTTCTTTTTCTTCTTTTTTTTCGTCTAATGCATACCCCATCAGTGCAGCAATGCTTATTCAATACCGCCAGCAGATGGAGACACTGGGGGATAATTTTCTAAGGATTTATACTGATTTTTCCTGTCTGAATTTGTCGCACAGAAAGTTGCAGGCCAAATATGTGTGACATTTCTGCGACTTTAGCTTCTAGAGCATTTTTACAACATTATACATAGGTGCTGAATACATAAAAAGCGACTGTTCAGCGACAGACAAGTCGCATCGGCTGAAAGTAGGCCAGAATGTCAGTCCATGTTGGAGCAGGTTTAGATACAGTCTAAAGTATAGATCTCAAAGTCTGTGCACAGAATTTAGCAAGGGCCTCGCACCTTCTGATGCATCAGGTAGGTGCACAATAGCATAGCCTAACCCTCTGTACTTTGGTCTATATTGATGCGGGACATAGACAGCCAGCTGATGACCAATCCATTAGTGCAATGGATGGCTGGAAGCATTTGTCTTTGCCTTTGCAATACCACAGAAGCAATGCATGGTCAATGTACAGCAATGACACACCTGTGTGAACAGCCAGGAGACCCCCCCCCCCCCATGTTATGTTACATAGTTACATAGTTAGTACGGTCGAAAAAAGACATATGTCCATCAAGTTCAACCAGGGAATTAAGGGGTAGGGGTGTGGCGCGATATTGGGGAAGGGATGAGATTTTATATTTCTTCATAAGCATTAATCTTATTTTGTCAATTAGGAACATTCAGCACCCACCCGCTATCAAGGCAGCTGCCTATCATGTCATGCCCTACCTGCACAGGTGTGCTGGCTACTCAAATGATCCAATTAAGGAGGCCATTTAGTCAGCAGCAGCAGAAGTCCTGTGCCTGGACGCTCCAACAGCGGCCAGACACAAGCAGAAGCAGCAGAAGCAGCAGCACCACCTTTTGTTTTTTGGCTGCAGCAGCAGCAAGGCCCACAGGGCTGGCTAGCTGGCTAGCCAGCAAGCAGGTAGCAATGAAAGTAGGAATCTTTCTTTTTAACCCTGTAAGGGGGTGGTGCACTGTACCCGAAGATACTGCCATATCGGGTCAATGCATAGGGCGACGGAAGCAAGCTTCGAAATCGGCCCCCGTTCTCAAAAATCCATTTAATATATGGTCCCCAGATAGGGGACGTATCAGATATTAAACTGATAAGAACAGATACTACACTTGATCTTAGCCAAAAGGCCGAGAAGCGATAACCGTGAAAGGGGCGGGCCCAACAAGGTCCCCTTCATGGGCACTATCACTGCTTGCTGTCAGGGAGGCTGCCAGACAATTTTCCATGCACACTCTGGGCTGGGGGGCAGTCAACCACCAGTACACACAGCAGAACCTAAACCCATACCATTATTGCTAAGCAGCAAGACAGGGGCCCATTGCACTCCCACGGGGCCTTTTTAAATGCAATCCATAACCCGGATTTGCCAGGAACCCTTCTTACTCCTCCTACTTGCATGTGACACTGGGCTTAGGATCTGCATAGGAAACACACACACAAGCACACACCTACCTTTGTTGCCTGCAGATGCCTCCTTGGCTGTCCCCAAACGGTATCAAACCAACACCCACGGGAAGCTGTAAGCATAGAGGACATGCCTGCACCCCATTGGACTTACCTGTGTGGGTTAAATCCGGGTTATTTGACAACCTATGGCGGTGATGGTTCTGCTCAGGCAGAGCAGTGCTGATGCTCCTCATAAAGCTGTCGCTGCTGTGAAGGTTCTAGGTGACATCACAAATCCCTATGGTTACATACACAACAAAGCTGGGTTGTTGTTGTTTACACTCTGCAAGGCCTGTGGAAGTGAGTGACACCATAGCACTGTAGTTCTGAGGGTTCTAGATGGATGCAACAATCTCCTGTTGCTTCTATGAAGGCCATAATAGACGACATCACCAAACAGCTCCATAGTCACATACACAGCAAAGGAGAGATGTTGTTTACACCTAGTGATGTCAGTGGTATTGAGTGACATCACAGCACAGTGCTAAGGCTCCTGGGCCTGGACACAGCAGCGGCTGCAATATCTCAACGGAGAATACGTTTATATATATATGTGTGTGTGTGCGCGTATATATATATATATATATATATATATATATATATATATATATATATATATATATATATTTCTCCGCCGAAATCACTTTTAAACCCATTTCCACCTTTTTATCCCTTCTCTTCCTCTTACTTTTTTTTCACGTTTTTTTACGTTTTTCTCCTTTTCGCCTCTTTTCTGGGCGTATTATTCTTCTTTTTCTTCTTTTTTTTCGTCTAATGCATACCCCATCAGTGCAGCAATGCTTATTCAATACCGCCAGCAGATGGAGACACTGGGGGATAATTTTCTAAGGATTTATACTGATTTTTCCTGTCTGAATTTGTCGCACAGAAAGTTGCAGGCCAAATATGTGTGACATTTCTGCGACTTTAGCTTCTAGAGCATTTTTACAACATTATACATAGGTGCTGAATACATAAAAAGCGACTGTTCAGCGACAGACAAGTCGCATCGGCTGAAAGTAGGCCAGAATGTCAGTCCATGTTGGAGCAGGTTTAGATACAGTCTAAAGTATAGATCTCAAAGTCTGTGCACAGAATTTAGCAAGGGCCTCGCACCTTCTGATGCATCAGGTAGGTGCACAATAGCATAGCCTAACCCTCTGTACTTTGGTCTATATTGATGCGGGACATAGACAGCCAGCTGATGACCAATCCATTAGTGCAATGGATGGCTGGAAGCATTTGTCTTTGCCTTTGCAATACCACAGAAGCAATGCATGGTCAATGTACAGCAATGACACACCTGTGTGAACAGCCAGGAGACCCCCCCCCCCCCCCCCCATGTTATGTTACATAGTTACATAGTTAGTACGGTCGAAAAAAGACATATGTCCATCAAGTTCAACCAGGGAATTAAGGGGTAGGGGTGTGGCGCGATATTGGGGAAGGGATGAGATTTTATATTTCTTCATAAGCATTAATCTTATTTTGTCAATTAGGAACATTCAGCACCCACCCGCTATCAAGGCAGCTGCCTATCATGTCATGCCCTACCTGCACAGGTGTGCTGGCTACTCAAATGATCCAATTAAGGAGGCCATTTAGTCAGCAGCAGCAGAAGTCCTGTGCCTGGACGCTCCAACAGCGGCCAGACACAAGCAGAAGCAGCAGAAGCAGCAGCACCACCTTTTGTTTTTTGGCTGCAGCAGCAGCAAGGCCCACAGGGCTGGCTAGCTGGCTAGCCAGCAAGCAGGTAGCAATGAAAGTAGGAATCTTTCTTTTTAACCCTGTAAGGGGGTGGTGCACTGTACCCGAAGATACTGCCATATCGGGTCAATGCATAGGGCGACGGAAGCAAGCTTCGAAATCGGCCCCCGTTCTCAAAAATCCATTTAATATATGGTCCCCAGATAGGGGACGTATCAGATATTAAACTGATAAGAACAGATACTACACTTGATCTTAGCCAAAAGGCCGAGAAGCGATAACCGTGAAAGGGGCGGGCCCAACAAGGTCCCCTTCATGGGCACTATCACTGCTTGCTGTCAGGGAGGCTGCCAGACAATTTTCCATGCACACTCTGGGCTGGGGGGCAGTCAACCACCAGTACACACAGCAGAACCTAAACCCATACCATTATTGCTAAGCAGCAAGACAGGGGCCCATTGCACTCCCACGGGGCCTTTTTAAATGCAATCCATAACCCGGATTTGCCAGGAACCCTTCTTACTCCTCCTACTTGCATGTGACACTGGGCTTAGGATCTGCATAGGAAACACACACACAAGCACACACCTACCTTTGTTGCCTGCAGATGCCTCCTTGGCTGTCCCCAAACGGTATCAAACCAACACCCACGGGAAGCTGTAAGCATAGAGGACATGCCTGCACCCCATTGGACTTACCTGTGTGGGTTAAATCCGGGTTATTTGACAACCTATGGCGGTGATGGTTCTGCTCAGGCAGAGCAGTGCTGATGCTCCTCATAAAGCTGTCGCTGCTGTGAAGGTTCTAGGTGACATCACAAATCCCTATGGTTACATACACAACAAAGCTGGGTTGTTGTTGTTTACACTCTGCAAGGCCTGTGGAAGTGAGTGACATCATAGCACTGTAGTTCTGAGGGTTCTAGATGGATGCAACAATCTCCTGTTGCTTCTATGAAGGCCATAATAGACGACATCACCAAACAGCTCCATAGTCACATACACAGCAAAGGAGAGATGTTGTTTACACCTAGTGATGTCAGTGGTATTGAGTGACATCACAGCACAGTGCTAAGGCTCCTGGGCCTGGACACAGCAGCGGCTGCAATATCTCAACGGAGAATACGTTTATATATATGTGTGTGTGTGCGCGTATATATATATATATATATATATATATATATATATATATATATATATATATTTCTCCGCCGAAATCACTTTTAAACCCATTTCCACCTTTTTTTCCCTTCTCTTCCTCTTACTTTTTTTTCACGTTTTTTTACGTTTTTCTCCTTTTCGCCTCTTTTCTGGGCGTATTATTCTTCTTTTTCTTCTTTTTTTTCGTCTAATGCATACCCCATCAGTGCAGCAATGCTTATTCAATACCGCCAGCAGATGGAGACACTGGGGGATAATTTTCTAAGGATTTATACTGATTTTTCCTGTCTGAATTTGTCGCACAGAAAGTTGCAGGCCAAATATGTGTGACATTTCTGCGACTTTAGCTTCTAGAGCATTTTTACAACATTATACATAGGTGCTGAATACATAAAAAGCGACTGTTCAGCGACAGACAAGTCGCATCGGCTGAAAGTAGGCCAGAATGTCAGTCCATGTTGGAGCAGGTTTAGATACAGTCTAAAGTATAGATCTCAAAGTCTGTGCACAGAATTTAGCAAGGGCCTCGCACCTTCTGATGCATCAGGTAGGTGCACAATAGCATAGCCTAACCCTCTGTACTTTGGTCTATATTGATGCGGGACATAGACAGCCAGCTGATGACCAATCCATTAGTGCAATGGATGGCTGGAAGCATTTGTCTTTGCCTTTGCA